>NW_022280256.1:115485-121348 GCF_004355925.1 Anarrhichthys ocellatus | reverse complement strand
TGTTTCATCTGAACTACACTTCACCAGGTGTTTCATCTGACCTACACATCACCAGATGTTTCATCTAAACTACTATGGGGTCAGATCAGTCTCAATAATTGCAAATGCACGCAGAACGATTCACAAATACATTCCAATGCACACATAAATAAATTACGATTTATATAAATGTAAAAAAAAAAATCACAAATATATTTCTGCATTTGTATGTATTTCTGTGTGGATTTTTTCTATTTGTTTGTGGATTTGTATGTATTTGTTTGTGGATCGCTACACATGTATTTGTGGTTTTTTGAGACCCTCCTGACGTGGCTGGATTCACTAATGCGTTTTTTTCAACGTTCTAATTGTCAACCAATCACATGAGCGCAGCTCCCCCCTCCCCTCCCCACGAGGCTGCTGGCATTAGAGTTGCGCAATTTGCGGAGGTGACAGGTCACTTCCTGTTGCAAGCAGTCACTGTTTTGGTGCGGATTCCGCGGTAGTTTAGCCTTTATTTGTCGTTATTTGACATTATGTGACAATACATTAAGGTCATTGAAGGTATGACTGTTGGTAGTTGTAATTGGTTTCGTAAAAAAAGGCCGAATTGTAATAGTATGGCTACTCGTTTTTATTAGCAAGCTAATATAGGCTAACATCAGTTGGTACTTGTTGCCATGGCAACGATACACACTTTCATGTAGACTGAAGGAATGCAAATTGTAAAAATGGATAATATGCATATAACCTATTGACTTGGATATATATACATATATATGTATGTATATATAGGTACATGTATGTATCTATATAAATATATTAATAGGTATGTATATATTTATACAATTTGTATACAACTTGTTTTCTCTGTTTGTCCTGTCTGTCTCAACAGGACAGTAGTTTGGGGGAGGCAGTAAGAAGAACCTGATCACGTGTTTTTACTAAACTAGTCATTTTGTTCATTCGTTGTTGAACTAAAATCAATAAAAGTCACTTCCTGTTGGTGTTAAATGACCTAATCCTTGTCTCTGGTCATCTAATGAGAATAATGATGAGAAGAGTTATAATAATAATTATAATTATAACTATAGTAATAATAATAATAATAATGACAATAATATTGGTAATAATAATAGTTAAAATAATGATAATAATGACAATAATAATATTAATAATAATGACAATAATATTGGTAATAATAATAGTTAAAATAATGATAATAATGATAATGACAATGATAATAATAACAATGACAATTAAATAGTAATAATAATACAAATTATAACCATAACAACAATAATAATAATAATCATTATAACAACAATATTGATACTATTAAATGTAATAATTATAACAACAATAATAGTAATAATAATGCAAATAATAATAATATTAAGAAGAAGAAGAATAGGATAATAATAATGACGTTTAACTGATAATACTTGTGTACATTCTGAATGAAGTCGTACTGATATTTTTACAGCAGTATTTGATGAGTACAAACGGAGACCAAGTTAAAGACTGAAAAATATGAAAAGAAATGAAAACTTTGTTCAAACCTTCTGATGCTGCTGCTCTTCGTCTTCTTCTTCTCCTCCTTATTTTTCCTCCTCTCTCTCTCCTTTCCTTCACTCCTGTTGTTTCATTTCTCTCCTTCTTCTTCTTATCCTTCTTCTTCTCCTTCTTCTCCTTCTTCTTGTTCTCTTCAGTCGGAGTTCATTCCAGACGAAAGACGAATGGAAGCCAACAGACTGACTCACAGAGAGAGAGAGAGACGTCTGTTTTCAATCGGTCCCCCTTCCCCCCCTCTCTGACAGGAAGTGAACCCAGTCCAACACACACACACACACACACACACACACACACTGAAAGGTATTTTTGTGAGTTTTTCTCTCACTTTAACTGTTTCAGTGTGTAAAGCTGATTAAATAAATTGGGGTGTGTGTGTATATGTGGTGTGTGTGTGTGTATATGTGGTGTGTGTGTGTATATGTGGTGTGTGTGTGTGTGTGTATATGTGGTGTGTGTGTGTATATGTGGTGTGTGTGTGTGTCAGAGAGACATTAGTATCAGCAGACAGGTTGATTAATTGATCAGTAATGAATCAGTTGAGGATCAATAAAGAGGAAGAAGCTTCAGTCTGAAATGGAAAAACACTTTGTTTACATTCTTCACATGATTTCACATATATATATACAGTATATATATATATATATATATATAATATAACTATATATAACTATTATATATTTATATAACTATTATATAACTATTCAGATATTTTTCACTCATTATTTCTTATTGGATATGTTACTAATATATTATTATATTTTTCTAATATTTTTTAAATATTTCCCACTGATATTTTCCTCAACTCTTACTAACAGCAGTAATATTATCGCCGTCTGTCTCTGTGTTGTTATCCTTCACTCGTCCACCAGGTGGCCTCAGACTCACCTGTTTACGTTCCCCTCATGAGCCCTGCAGAACCAGAATCAGAACCTGAACCTGAACCAGAACCAGAACCTGAACCAGAACCTGAACCAGAACCTGAAGTCCTCTGTCAGATATGTATCAGTAATACTCAGTACTAGTACTCACAGCAGAGTAAAAGTACATGATTATTTACTGTCAGGGTAAAAGTTTTCATTGAATTTAAACTCCACACTGTAAAGAACCTTTAGCTGAGCTTCTGTTTGTGTTTCAGTTTTAAACTCGATGTTTAGAGGACTGAACTGTAAAAAACATGAGGATTCACTTTTTAAACTTTAATTTTCTTTGAAGAAATCTGACAGTAAAATTTAAAATGACTTGTTTCAAATCAAGTTTGATTTGTCCTGATTCATACTTGGTCTTTTTAAACTGGCCGACGTGTTTGTGATGTTTAAATGTAGTAACGACCCAGGTTACCCTAGCCTGGGTTAACCCGAACCTGGGTTTACCCTATTCTCACAGTAACCCACACAGGACTCTCCAAGTCCACATGAAGTTAAAACAGATGGTTTCATATTCACTTCTGAACTACTGCTTCTCTATTTACGCTCAAACAACATTTAAAATGTGTTTAATGTTTCTTTCATTTCAAGTAGTTTATGTAGTTTTATTATTTATTGTAGTTTTATATCATAATATAAAACATTTTGAACTGTTAAAGTTTGTTGCATGAACAAATATACCTTAAAATAATCATCAAAACCTCAACCCTTTAAACTCAAACACTTTAATAAAGATGCAACACAAAGCAGATACTTCTGTTAATTTGTAAAATAAATACTAAATCAAACAAGCTGAGCAGCAGATTATCAATATATCAAAATCATGTTGACCAAATCTTATAACACTTTCAGTTTTGTATGTTTTAGTGTTAATAGCGTTAATTTAATTATTATTATATTAAATCAGAAACATTGTCGTCAAAGTGAGACAATGTCAGACTTCATCCAATTTTTAAGAAGTTTGAGAAGTTGGTAACTGAGCAAATGATGATGAGACGGTGCCGACTGACTCCAGAAGACGTCCTCAAGTTTCATGAGGCCCTGAAACTGAAGTTCACCTCTTAAACTCTGATTCTTTACAATCAAACGATCTGCTGACAGAAACGCGCAAAGAGTTCATGTGATGAGCCGACAATCATGTAAAATGTTCACAAATACACAAGTACAATGAATAAAGTACTAGATATCGTGATATATATATTTATTTATCTAACCACTGATGATGGGAAGAGTGTTACAAATGGTTACTTGCTTGCGGTGGGTGTCGGAGGGAGGGCTATCTGGCTTCATGACCTTTGTGGTTCAGTACCATCTCAGTACCATCTCTGTACCGTCTCTGTACCGTCTCAGTACCGTCTCAGTACCATCTCTGTACCATATCAGTACCATCTCTTTACCATCTCAGTACCATCTCTGGTTCAGTGGTCAGAGCTCGGGATTGTCATGTGACGACCCTCCTCATCCACTAGGTGCTGCGGTTGTGTTTGATTTTCTGTTGAAGGTACTGACTGGAGGGTTGTCAGCTGAATGAGCCTCACCTGAGCTGTAAACGTATGTAAGTGTTTAACCCTACACACACACCTACATTCCTGCAGCAGGTTGAACCTGTTGAACGTTTCACTGTAAAAACGTTGGCAGTTAAAACACCTGATCATCTTCCTGACAGCTGATTGATTCAGCTGTACAGGTGTGTACCTGTTACCCAATCACAGCTCTTGTTGTCTCCATGTGAGTTAACCCTTTAACACACAGACACACACAGACCTGGAGACAGTAGAAGTGACGGTTCAGTTTTTATGAGTGCAGGTAGATCATAAACAGGACGTTCAACATGTGAAGCAGAAAACTTCAACATTTACCCGCACACAGACAACAGAACAGACAGACAGGTGAACAGGTACACAGGTAAACAGTCAGAGAGGTAAACAGGTACACAGAAATCAGGTGAAAAGACAGACACAGGTAAGGAGGGCAGAACGACAGGTGAACAGCAGGAATCTCAGGTGTTCGCCGTCACTGAGGAGCTCAAACAAAGTAAGAAGTGAAGTCATGATGTTTATTCTTCTGTGGTTCTTATTGTTGTTTCAGGCGTATTAATATTCATGTTTTCAGTATGATTTCTTCTTTGTTTGAGAAACGTTACACTTCTAACAGAAAGTAACTAAGTAGCTACATTTACTCAAGTATCGTCACAGTAACCAGTAAGCATTCAGTTGATGCATAAAATCTGAAAGTATTTATTGATTTATTGACTGAACTTCTGAAAATATATTCAAAGTATTATTTATTAAAAGTTAAATATATTATTAATCACTGTGACTTTTACATTAATAGTTTAATACTGTTAAGATTAATAATATATTGAACTATTAATGTAAACTTCATGTTTTCAGAGCAGCTGACCAAGTACAGGATCAAACAAACTCAGGACTTTCACCCAGGAGAGTCCTGTTCATGTCCTGTACAACACATTGTCTCATTTTACTAATGTTGTGTAACTTACTTGCGTATCTAATGCCAGCTCTCTAACAAACCTAGTAAAGCCTAACCAAGTAGTTTAGTTACATTAATAAACCTAAAGACTCAGTAACTCTACGCTGGAAGTTTATTTTGAAAAGAAACTGTATGCATGGAACAAGAGGAAACTTTAGGTGTGAATCAGGAAACAACCTCCGGTTCTTCAAGTGAAGCCAAAGCTTTATGTGTTAAAGCTGCATTCTCTCTAGTGTCCACCAGGGGGCTCCTCTGGTTGTATAGAACTCTATGAGAAAATGACTCGACTTCTCTCTTGATTTATTACCTCAGTAAACATTGTATTGTTTAGTTCAGATGTTCTATATTTCAGACGTTCTATATTTCAGACATTCTTTAGTTTAGATGTTGTTTAGTTTAGACGTTCTTTAGTTTAGTATATGTTCTTTAGTAGATAAGGATAAGGATGTTTATTGTCATCGTAAAAACACAACGAAATTAAGTTGGCGACTCATCAGTCAGTACAGCAGCAACAGGTAATAAATATATAAAAACATTAAGACAAGACATTACTGATTTAAAACAAGACATTAAATAAATATATACAAGATACTGTCAAGGCACTCTCGGTTTTAGTAGATGTTCATCTGTTTAGTAGATGTTCTTTAGTTTAGTTGATGTTTAGTTTAGTTGATGTTTAGTTCAGTAGATGTTCATTTGTTTAGTAGTTGTTTAGTTTAGTAGATCTTTAGTTTAGACGTTCATTAGCTTAAATGTTCTTCAGTTTAGACGTTCATTAGTTTAAATAGATGTTCTTTAGTAGATGTTCTTTAGTTTAGTTGATGTTCTTTAGTTTAGTTGATGTTCTTTAGTTCAGTAGATGTTCTTTAGTTTAGTAGATGTTCTTTAGTTTA
>NW_022280256.1:112824-115475 GCF_004355925.1 Anarrhichthys ocellatus | reverse complement strand
TTAGTTCAGTAGATGTTCATTAGTTTAGTAGATGTTCTTTAGTTTAGACCAGGGGGGGGGCAATTATTTTTCCCAAGGGGCCACATGAGGAACAGGGACTGTTGTGGAGGGCCGGACCAATAGACTGAACTCAATCCTGCTCAAAATTACTCCACCTCTTTATAAAAAGCAATACATTGTATGGTTTTGATAAACTGTGAGTGGTAAGAGTAAATATTATGATCAGTGGTGGAATGTAACTCAGTATATTTGCTTAAGTACTGTACTTATGTACAAATTCAAGGTACTTTACTTGAGTATTTATATTTTATTTAACTTTGTACTTCTACTCCACTACATCTCAGAGGGAAATATTGTACTTTTTACTCCACTACATTAGTCTGGCAGCTTTAGTTACTAGTTACTTTGCACAATATCATTTTTCAAACCTTTCCTAACTCCCCAAACTGAACAACAGAGTATAAAGGAGTTAAAATGAGCTCCACCTAAAACATCAGCAGCAGGAATAATCCAAACAACATATACAGTACATTTGTAATATCCATATATAATAGGAAAACACTGACGGGGATCATGTTTTTGCAAAATGAGTACTTTTATTAGTATAACTATTATTATACAAATGACCTCTTTCTGTTTTTCAGTTCAGTGCGAGAAATCTAGTCTGTGTTGGGCTTGAACGAGTGACTGAAGTCAGGCTGAATGTGTGAGGTGAGATGTGAAGGACAGCTGACAGGTGATGTCAGTGAGAGAGGATCTGGATCTGGATTTGTTCAACTTCATCACAGAGAATATTTGTTCACCGATGTAGGTCGATCCAAAGAGAACCAACATCTTCTGAGCATGCCTCCTCATGTGTGGAAAGTTCTCCTCTTTGAGAGAAGAATACAAATCCAGCAGTGATACTGATTTAAAGTGCTCTGTCAGTACTGCATCAGACTGCAGGTCAATGAGTTGGAGCTGAACATCACTGGGAGCATTATCCACACTGCACGTGAAGGAGAAGACATCATGTTTCACTCTCAACTGTTTTGAAGTCTTGAAATGGCCTTAAACTCACCATGCAGTGCCCCTAACATGGATGAGTACCTGTGGAGGTGTTCAACTGATGGTGTGGCTTCTTTCAGGGTGTGCAGGTGGGTGAGAGTGTTACCTGCATCTGGCTTGAAAGAAACTGCAACTTTGTCATGAAAGCCTTCACCAGGCTGTACATGTCATGTGCAAAGAGGCCCTTGCCTTGCAGTTTGGTATTCAGATCATTCATTAGTGCAGTCACATCAACAGCAAATGCAAACTCTGTCATCCAGCTTACATCAGAGAGCTCTGGGATGTTCTTGCCTTTCTTCTCACAGAGCTCTTGAATCTCTGCTCTCAGGTCCTGAACTCTTTGAAGCACTTTGCCCAGGCTGAGCCACTGACAGCTGTGTGTTAGCCTCTGTCACTGTGTTCAGTCTCATGCTGCTCCAAGAGTGCAACACACTGTCTGTGATTCAATGCTCGTGCCCTGATGACATTAACTACTTTAGTTACAACATCAATAACATGGTTAAGTTTGAGCACTGACTTACACAACACATTCTGATGTATAATACAATGCAAAAATACCAAGTTCCGTTCTGAGTTGATTTCAGTCACTTTATCTTGCATCCGCTTTAAAAGTCCGACATTTTTCCCCGTCACATTTTTTGGACAACCATCGGTTGTGACACATGCCAGTTTGTCCCATTTCAGTCCCAGCTTGTGGAAGCATGTATTTACCTCCGTGAACAGATCACTCCCCGCCGTCCCTTTCATTGACTGCATTGCTGCAGCTCCACTGTAATCACCAAGTCTTTCGTTATCCCACGTACAAAGATGAGTAACTGGGCTGTGTCGCGGACATCGCAGCTCTTGTCCAGAGCCAAGGAGAAAAGTTCGAAATTGTCTGCTTTTTTTTGCAGCTGAAGCTCCAGATGTCCCTCGATGTCCTCGATCCTCCACGTTACGGTACGCCTGGAGAGCTGCACATTCTCCAATGCGTCTTTTTTCTGGGGGCATAGTAGTGCAACAGAGTCCACCAAACACTCTTTGATAAACTCCCCATCAGAGAATGGCTTACTGTTTTTTGCAATTTTGTGTGATATCACAAAGCTGGTGTTGGCGGCTGCATCCCTGGATGTGTGAAGCTTGGTAAAAAGGCCTTCTTGCTTTTGCAGCTTAGCTAGCAAAGCCTCAGACGTCCGTGTCCGCTCTGCATCCGTCAATGTTTCGTATTTCTCCACGTGTTTCGTCTCATAATGACGATTGAAATTGTAATCCTTCAACACTGCGACTTGTTCTCCACAAACTAAGCACACGGCTTTACCTTTGACTTCAGTAAAACAACACTTTAAAGTCCATATTTTGTTAAAAACTCTACACTCTGTGTCAGTCTCTTTTTTTAACACAGGCTGACATTTTTGAGGGCGAACAGCTAACTCACATCTCCCGTAAACTCAGTTCGCCAACACATTGCAGTGACGCTGCAGCTCACATACGTTCATTAACATACGTAAATTGAGAAAAAAGAAAAAAAGAAAGTCGTTGTTTAGTTTAGACGATGTTGTTTAGTTTAGTAGATGTTCATTAGTTTAGTAGATGTTCATTAGTTTAGTAGATGTTGTTTAGTTTAG
>NW_022280256.1:82311-112814 GCF_004355925.1 Anarrhichthys ocellatus | reverse complement strand
TAGTAGATGTTGTTTAGTTTAGTAGATGTTGTTTAGTTTAGTAGATGCTGTTTAGTTTAGTAGATGTTGTTTAGTTTAGTAGATGCTGTTTAGTTTAGACGATGTTGTTTAGTTTAGACGATGCTGTTTAGTTTTGACGATGCTGTTTAGTTTTGACGATGCTGTTTAGTTCAGTAGATGTTCTGTAGTTCAGTAGATGTTCTTTAGTTCAGTAGATGTTCTGTAGTTTAGATGAACGTGTGAATCAGACTACCCTCCAGTTCTTTAAGTGAAGTCAAAGCTTCATGTGTTAAAGCTGCATTCTCTCTAGTGTCCACCAGGGGGCGACTCCTCTGGTTGTATAGAAGTCTATGAGAAAATGACTCTACTTCTCTCTTGATTTATTACCTCAGTAAACATTGTAAACATGAGTTTATGGTCTCAATCTCTAGCTTCAAGTCTTCTTCAATACAGCATGATGTTCATTCATAGTTTGAAGATGCTTTGAGTTTTAGAGTGAGAACTCTGAAGAGAACCTTCTTTTCAATCTGAACCTCTGAACAGAAACCGGTCCAGACCTCATTAGTTTTTCACCATCAGAACCAGAACCGTTTATCATTTTATATTTACTCCACCGTCTTTAGAGCGTTGAGCTCTAAGTTGTTCAGACCAGGTCACCAGATGGTCCATCTCCCACCTGTAGGTGGATTCATCCCAACCAGAGATGAGTCCAATGATGGTGGTGTCATCACACTGGGATGGGTGGTACAGAGGTGTGGGCCCCTGATGAGCAGGGGGAGGGGGACCTGGTGGTCTGGGGCTGGTGGATGGTGTCAGGACTGTCTCATTGTCTTTCAAAGAGACAGTAGAACTCATTCTGCTCGTCTGCCCGGCGGAAGTCATTCATGGAGTGGGGGGGCTTTAGTCTTGTGGTTGGTGGTCTGTCTGCGAGTCTCCAGACAGAAGCAGAGCCACTTGCTGAGAGCTGGTGTTGCAAATTCTCAGAGTCTCTCACCGCCTTGATAAATCTGTATTTTGACTCGTTGAACATGTTCTTGTCCCCTCTCCTTATGTTCCTTATGCAACCTTTGCTGTCTGAGTCTAGCTGTAAACCATGTTTGTTGTTGTTATAACTCACCCTGGTGCATGATGGGACACAGCTGTCTTCTCCTTAGACAAAGATGATTCCTGATTGGTCAGCGCCTCTTGTCTCTTCTCCTACAGATGACTCCTCCTCCATTTCCTGTCCCTAAGCCTCGAGCTCGTTACATGAGGGAGAGTCTTGGCTCCGCCTCCTCTTCGGACAGGTCAGCTCACCTTTTTACCTACACACACACGCATACTCACAAAGTGGATAGATGGATTCAAACACACAATTTGTTTTTCAGAGATGTGATTGGTGAAACTCTACAACCGGTTTGCTCAAATTGGGTTCACCTGAGCACAGGTACTCACACACACACATGCGCACACACACACACACACACACACACACATGCACACACACACACACACACACACACACAGTGGTGTCTTTTAATGACTTTTCGGGACATTACATTGACTTACATTCATTTCCTGGAGACTTACCATAACCGCTACCAGCCTAATCCTAAACGTAATCTAAACGTAACCTAAACCTTACAAAAACCTAAACCTTTGTCCCTGTTATAGGAAGCTGAGTCCCAACAATGTGACTGTAATCAGATTTATGTCCACATAAGACAGGTAAAACACACCCAAACACATATTATATAACCTCTCTAATGGAAGCTTACTGACGTGTCAGCTGACTGATTTTCATCAACTGCTGCCAACAGTCAGATTTCAGTTCAGACAGGAAGTTGAGTCAGTTTGAAAGTCAGAAGTGAAACGAGTTGAATTAAAAGTCAAACAATAAAAATAGAAACGATAAATCAGATGTAATTCTTAATATTAGGAGTAAAATGAAACGCTGCGAGTCAAACAGCTGATCTGAGGTCTGACTGATGGTTTATTTTTAGTGCTGACGTGTTGCAGCAGGTTGAACCAGTTTGTTCCTGTTGTTGAACTGGTGATCGTCTGAAACCAGTTTGTCTTCTGCCTGCTGAAGAATCTCAGCTGAAGGAAAGGTCACATGACAGAAAACTCTTCAAACAAGTTGTTTTTATTAGTTCTTTTTATTAGCACCAAATGGGGATTAATCCGCCGCTGAAAATAGTCCGTACCAAAGTCACTCTTTCCTCCTATATTATGTCTTCAGTAGGAACCAATGGGCCACAGACAGGAAGTGGAACAATCAAAATATTTGATGATTATATATAAAAACATAAGAAAGCACCAGATTTAATCTTTAACATTAACTCAATTTGACTTTTATTGTGAAAGTCTGACTGAATCTGTGCAATTCTTCTACTGAGTGTAGATCTGTAGTTTTTTAGTCAGCATCTAGTGGACGATTAAGGAACTACAGCAGATGATCAGCTGATGTGTGATGATGATGTCACCGTGTCCTCTTCCTCAGGTGAAGGTGCTCCTCCACTTCCTCCTCTCGGTGGGTTGGACCACGGAGCCGTCTTCCCGTCATTGGCCGGCGTTACTGACGTCATCGGCACCAGTATCCCGTCATTGGCTGGATTTGCTGCCTCCATTGGAGGACACATCCCCACCCCGCCCTCGCCCCCCCTCTCCGTAGACAGCATGGCTGACAGCATCGCCACCTGCATACCTAGCTTAGCAGGAACTGCTAGCGCTGTGGCTAATCCTGCTGCTGCCTCCACCACTGCACCTGTACTTGCTGCTAGCACTGTTAGCTTTGATAGCATCATTAGCTCATTAGCTAAAATACCTAGTTTAGCGGGAATTGCTAGCATTGTGGCTAATTCTACTGTCAGCTCCACGACCGATACACCCGACCCCCCCTCACTGCCGAGGGGCGGAGCCGCTCACACAGGTACGGCTGTTGACCAATCAAACGGAGGCATTGTTGCCTTCTAGCACCTCGCCAAAATAAAAGTCCTCTGCTACTATCATGTTTTATTGGGGGGGACAAATGCTGGTGTTATATTGATGTCCTCTGCTCTCATTGGCTGAATGGCTCAAACTGTCTCCTGATTTGTGCTCTCTGTTTGTGCTCTCTGTTTGTGTCCAGATGTTGGAGCGTTGTCACAGCTGGTGATGTCATCTTTCGACCCGAATGCAGGAGTCACATTATCTCCAATAGAGGGCACTGCTGAGCCGACGGATGACGGTACTGACGCAGTGAAACCTGGTTCTCGTGAGTCCTCCTGCTCTTCACCCTCCTGACTCTTCTTCGTCTGTTCTGTTTTTCAGTTTGTAAACAGTCTGCTCACACCATCAAAGAAGAAACCCCGTACGTCACCGTGTTGGCTTCCTGGGCGAGCCAAGACGAAGCAGACACCGACTCATCAAATGAGGAGGAGGATACGGGAGGTAGCCATGCCCCCTCTGGAGCCGATGGACTAATGGAAGGAGACCCGTCTTCAAATACCAAAGAGTACGTATACCACAGTAACTACTAGTATTACTACGAAGCTGCTCTTAACTCTTCCTCAATATTTGTGCTCTGCAGACTCCCGTCGAGTCCTTCAGGTCCTCTGGTACCCACGAGGCCACCCCCGCCCCCTCCTCATCCTGCTGGCCAATCAGGAAAGCATTTGAAACCGAAGACTCCAAGGTACACAAACACGTCCCATTCAAAGTCCAGATTTCAACTAGAGCATATTTAAACTGGAACATATTTAAACTAGAATATATTAAATCTACATTTAAACTAGGACATATTTAAACTAGGACACATTTAGACTAGAGGACACGTTTAAACTAGGGGACACGTTTAAACTAGGACAGATTTAGACTAGAGGACACGTTTAAACTAGGGGACACGTTTAAACTAGGGGACACGTTTAAACTAGGGGACACGTTTTAACTAGGGGACACACTTAAACGAGGACACACTTAAACGAGGCTATACTTAAACTACAACATATTAAACGCCCCAAAGTTTCCCAGAATGCATTTCACATGGACCAGGTGGAGCTGGATGGAAGGAGATTTGGTTTTTATTGATGTTAATGTACATTTTCGAGGTAGTCAAACGATTTTAATTTCAACTAGTTCAATTTCCCAGAATGCAAAGTGTGACATTGGGCTGTTTGTCCTGCAGAGGGGCCACGATTCGAGTGTCCAGGAAGAAGGGGGGCAGCGGGAGTTCAGCTCATCAGAGTGCCGTGGTCCGAACCAGCTGGCTGGATGTCTGGAAGGGCTTCAGGTACCATCATCGTCATTATCATCATCATCATCATCGTCCTCATTATTACCATTGTTATCATGAAATGATGCTCTGAAATCAGTGCTCAATAACAAACCTCAGTGAGCTCCTGGTAGAACTGATCTCTCCTCACAGACTCAGGAGGTTTGTTGAAACTAACCAACAGTGTGTTAGTAAAGGATGAACCAGAAGCATCATGGGCAATTTACATCTAAAACAGAAGGAGACCCAGAATTGATCCCTGAGGAACACCAGATTATGATGATGATGACAAACAGATATTTTCTCTCTTTCTCTAACAGACACAATGTTTTATGGGCGACGTTGGATGGACAGCTGATGTCTCTGTGGAAGAAACGAACAGTATGTTATTGTCTGTCTGTCTGTCTGTCTGTCTGTGGGTCTGCCTGTCTCTCAAGCCTGTCTCTCTCTCTGTGGACCAGGACCGGTTCAGTGAGGTCCTCTTTCACGTCTCCAGCATCACCAACGTGAAGAAACAGGACAAAGGCCGATTCTCAGTTTACTTCAAGAAGAAGCATTATGACTTCATGGCTCATAATGAGAGTAAGAGACCTGAACTGTAGTGGACCAGGTCTGTGGTCTGTGGTTTCCTACCGGTCTCTGCTGGACCGAAAAGGTATGTTCAGACAGACCAGGGGATTAATTTAAGAAGTCTTCTTAATGTTTTTTCCAGATGTTCAAATAGGTTGGGTCACGTCTCTGCTGGCGACTCGAGGCCAGCCAAGCCCCTCCCCCCCGGACCTCCACGGACCAATCACCATCAGGGACCCTCGGAGCCGAGCCTACGCCGCCGTCTGGGGTCACGATCTCTGGATGTACCCCAACAAGGAGGGCTTCACTCTGGGCATTGCCTCGTTCTCCGTCCCCCTGAACGTGGCCACGGTGAAACCTACGGGAAGACACTCGTTTACCCTCATCACTCCATACAAGAGCTTCAAGTATGTGTCTGTCTGACTGCCTGTCTGTCGTATTAGGTCTTAACGCTTAACGTTCTTCCTCATTCTTTCTTCTCCCTCTTTTCCCCTCTTTGTCTCGCTCTGTCTCTCTGTGGCCCTGCCCTCTGTCTCTCTGTGGCCCCACCCTCTGTCTCCCTGTGGTCCCGCCTCCTTTCTTAGCCTGTCTGTTGATTCGTCGAAGGAGCTGTCCATATGGTTGGACGGCCTGTCCTCCGTCATTCTTAGCGCTCTATCCAGCAGCCAGGTGGCGCTGCGTCTCTGGGAAAACCCCGACAACAAAGTGTGCGGGGACTGCGGCTCAGCCAATCCTGAGTGGGCGTCGGTCAACCTGCTGCTGGTCATCTGTCATACCTGTGCAGGTACGATGACATCACACATCTACCACACAGTAGCTGGAGGTCAGATGTTATGAGCAGTTATTATGCAGCGAGGTCTGCTAACAAATTAAATCTATTGACTGTGAACATTGTGTTTAACATCAACCTTCTGCTAGTTAATTAGGAACATTTCCTTATTATGTATTAGAATAGAAAATATACTAGAAAACATAATCCAGACATCAGGTTTCAATTGAAATGTATTTACGGGGGTGTGTTTATGATGATGGTCAAGATAAAGAGATTTTCATCTTTAGGACTTGAAACAAGCTCATTTCAGTTTTGGTATGAATACAGAATGCTAACAGAGTCTGTTCTCAGGTCAGCATCGAGCTCTGGGAAGCAACCTGTCGAAGGTACGCAGTCTGAAGATGGACAACAAGGTCTGGACTGAACCACTTATACAGGTGAGAGGGGGGACTGAACCACTCGTACAGGTGAGGGGGGGGGACTGAACCACTCGTACAGGTGAGAGGGGGGACTGAACCACTCGTATAGGTGAGAGAGCGGGGACTGAACCACTCGTACAGATGGGGGGGGACTGAACCACTCGTACAGGTGAGAGGAGGGACTGAACCACTCGTACAGGTGGGAGGAGGGACTGAACCACTCGTACAGCTGAGAGGAGGGACTGAACCACTCGTACAGGTGAGAGGAGGGACTGAACCACTCGTACAGGTGAGAGGAGGGACTGAACCACTCGTATAGGTGTGAGAGCAGGGACTGAACCACTCGTATAGGTGAGAGAGCGGGGACTGAACCACTCATACAGATGAGAGGGGGGGACTGAACCACTCCTAAATGGCCTTTAACACCTTTCTCTTCCAGCTGTTTGTTACCTATGGTAACCGGCTGGCCAATCAGGTGTGGGCTCCAGTGGTGCCGGCGGTGGAGCAGCTGAGTCCGGGGTCGTCTGACATAGAGAGGTCTAAGTTCATCCAGGATAAATACAGCAGAGGCTGCTACAGACGAGTCCACGCTCTGACCTCCTCACCCTCTCTGATGGATCAGGTCTGACTCAGTCCAGAACACAAATAAATACAGCATGTGATGTAAAGAGTACATTATCTCATTATATGAATCATTTGTATTGAATGTCACCTGTCCAGGTTTGTGATGTTGTGTGTGTGTGTGGGTGTGTTTCAGAGGCTGCGTCAGGTGGTTTGTGGCGACGACATAGAAGAAACGATGTCTCTGATCTGCTCAGGAGCAAAGGTCTGATGGTTTTAAATTTTGTTCATATATGACCTAGAATCATCACACACACACACACACACACACACACACACACACACACACACACACCTTTCATGTCCTGTATCTGAGTGAGGTTACGTGTGTGCAGGTGTGTCAGTCAGACCCTCAGATCCCCTCCCCCATCATGATGGCTGAGAGGGCCGGTCAGGGTCTGCAGACCGAGCTGCTCCGCCTCAATGAGTACACAGGTAACACACACACACGTAAAACACACACGTTAGTATGTCAGTATGAATAGTATGTTAGTACTAGTAGTTCGATAAACTCACCTGGATGTGATTCTTTATTCAAATCTTTTTCTTGTCATTAGACGTTCCATCTTACCTGCCTCAGAGACCTGACTCCGCCCCCCTCAGGTAGGATAAATACACTAACAATAATAATACTAATGTAAAAATGATGACCAACAGATTGATGTACTCTTTAAACTGTTTTCGTGTGTGTGTGTGTGTGTTACCTGTGTGTGTGCACAGTTGAGGAAGAGGAGGAGCTTCACGGTAAACTGGAGGAAGATCGTTTTCTCTTCTCGTTAGAAAACGACTCGGCAGCGTGTGACGTTCTTGATTTGAGAGAAATTCTGTCTGTGTTCCTCAAAGACGGGTAAATACTACGATACAAGCTATACTAATACTTATAGTACTACTAATACCACTAGTACTACCAATACAGCTAATACCTCATTTACCACTGTGTGTGTTGTCAGACCGGCTCATCAGTTTGAGATGGTGACTCTGAGCGGTCAGCTGATCTGTGCTGCTGACAACGAAGAGGCGCTGCTGAGTCACCTGGTTCACATCCTGAAGGTACACCTGAGTTTGTCCAAGTCCAAGTCCCAGTGTCCCCCTAAGGCCTTAAGACCTGAACCCTCAGAGACTTTACTGATGTCTATATCAGGGGTCTTCAACGTTTTTCAGGCCAAGGACCCCCAAACTGATATAGAGATGGAGCAGGGATGTTTTATATTAAACTGGGCCTAGTGCCATGAATAAACATACCTCTTTATTGTGAATTCAATACTAAGCTATTCAAATAATACACAGGTTCATATATTCGTTTTTATTTTAAACATGTGCAAGGTACAGTGAGTAGGGAGGCCGTGCCACTGCCATTTATAAACACACCTTGTCAGCTGATACCAATGCCAATATCAACATTGTCTGTCAATTGCATGATAATCATACAACGAAGCTATTCAAACTGATGTTTTCATTTTAAACATGAATGTGGAAATGAAAAATGAGTGATGGCCTATTAGTGCCACTGCCATGCATAAACATACCTGTTATCTTTCATACAATACTGAACTATTACAATAATGGACACATTCATGTTTAGAGAAAAAAAAAAAACACTTTTTAATTGTCTAATCAACCAAAAGTTCCGCGGACCCCCTGCAGTACCTCCGGACCCCCTAGGGGCCACGGACCCCCTGTTGAAGACCTCTGGTCTATAGTATAACCTGAGTTCTAGTTATCAATATAACCTGAGTTCTAGTCATTAGTGTAACCTGAGTTCTAGGTATCAGGGTAACCTGGGTTTTTGTTTCCAGGTGATTCTCCCAGGGGGGGTGTCTTATGCAGAGGTGGGTGGAGCTTCTGCAGTCAGTAAAGTGCATGTAGTTAATGTGGGCGGAGCCTTGAGTCATTGTGATGCCTGGTTGTTGCTGTTGGAGGATGGAGTCAGTCTTCATCCCGTCCACAGACACACACAGAAGGCTGTGAGGATGGATCTAGACATGCTCAGTCATCATGGTAAGTCTTATAATTTCCTTCCACCTGCTGCAACATGTTGAAGTTACTGATTAACTCAATGCACTTTTTGTATCATTCGTTCTTGTAATGGAAATTATAGATAAATAATCTATAACCCCGGGTTTAGGTCAGATAGCGTGTGTGGTGAGTAGAGTATGAGTATAATTAAAACCTCCGTACAGCAAAATATACTCTATCAGAAAAACACAAAGTTGAATGTTAAAATATCAGAAAACATCATGTTGTATGTTTGATTTATGAATAAACATGTTTTTACTTGGTCTGAAAAAGATCCCTAAATCTCTTTTTCAGTAATGGATCCAACTGAAAATGTCATCACCATAGTGACGGCAGACAGGTGTGCAACCTCCGTGTTCTTGCTTTAGTTACTAATATTTCCCGGCTTCTGATTGGCCGAGGTCACCAGGTGTACGTAACATCACAGGATGCCTCTTTGTCCTCGTCAGGAGTTTGTCGCTGAGGTTCGAGGAGCAGCTCAGCTGTCGTTCCTGGTTCAGCCACCTGCAGAGAGCTCTGAACAATCGGAGAGAAGCTCCACGGCGTCCTCCGGCAGCCAATCAGAGCTCAGCACGTCAGTATCTGTACCCGGTGATGGACATGGGCTCGAGGGGCTCGGTGCCTCCGGCTGTCGAACGCTGCATCTCCCACATCACGACCTTCGGTGAGTTTATATTTACACGTTTAGAGATAAACTACAAATATGCAAAGAATTATGGGACATTGTCTCTTTCTCTCAGGTCTGAAGGTTCACGGCGTGTACCGCCGCTGTGGCCTCGCAACCAAAGTCACCCGATTGGTGGAGGCTCTGACGACATCACCTAACTCCGCCCCTCTGGAGAGTGATGAGCAGGGTGTTCTAGATGCTGGCTCCGCCCTCAAACAATATGTCCGCCAGCAGGAGAGTTTGATCCCGGACAGAGACAGACAGCAGTGGACCCACGCTGCAAGTTAGTACTCTACATGTACATATACTACTACTTGTACCGTAAAGTATGCGTAGTAAACATAGCTCAGATTTATGTCAGACTGAATAAATCACAGGAACCGTACAGTAGTATTTGTGAAGATGTCGTGGTAGATCAGAAGCAGTAGTGGAAGTATCTGGAGTTATACTACAATACCACTACTGTAGTAACAGGAGTATTGTAGAATTACTACTGTAGCATAACTATAGTACTACAGTAGTAACGCTACAGTAGTAACAGGTTACAGTAGTAATGCTACAGTAGTTACAGTAGTAACGCTACAGTAGTTACGCTACAGTAGTAACAGGTTACAGTAGTAACGCTACAGTAGTTACAGTAGTAACGCTACAGTAGTTACAGTAGTACTCACTGTACTTTTCTCTCAGTGAATGCAGACGAACGCTCCAGGTTTTCAGCCTACCGACGGTTGCTACAGCAACTGCCCGACGACAACCGAGCAACACTGAACGCACTGTTTGGACACTTCTACATGTAACTAACACACACACACGGGCTCCTTTTACATGAATTACTGCATCAATGCGGCTTGGCATGGAGGTGATGAGCCTGTGGCAGTGCCGAGGTGTTATGGAAGCCCAGGTTGCTTTGATAGGGGCCTTCAGCTCGTCTGCATTGCTGGGTCTGATGTCTCATCTTCCTCTTGACAATACCCCATAGACGCTCTCTGGGGTTTAGGATTGAGATGCACCTGTATATACACGTAGTACTGGTCTTTGTCCAGCAGAGGGAGTCAGTATTCTGATATTAAATACTAGTTGTGGTCATTTAGAGGTTTAATTAAGTAGATTTTAGATGTACAATTACACGTTTTTTCAGGCTGATGTAATTGTATAAAAATATTCAAAATGTGACTTTTTGGAAAAACAGTTCATACCATTAAATAACAGGATCATATTTATATACTATATAAAATGTGCAGAATATTTTCCAAGTCTTTCTAAACATGAGACCCACGATGATCCACATGAGTTCACTTCAGACTCTTCTCCTCCTCAGTGTCCAGGTGTTCTCTCAGGTCAACAGGATGTCGGCTCAGAACCTGGCTCTGGTTCTGGTCCCGACTCTGTTTCAGACTCTGAACCAGGATCTGCTGAGACTTACCAGAGAGTTCATCATTCACCACACGCTGCTGTTTCTGGTGAATATATACACACATAATTTCTCTGTGATTCTGTGTCCCACATTGAATTCATTATGAATAAATCAACATTTTAGAAGTTGTTTGTATCTCTGCAGACGCCTGAGAGAGAGGAGGAAGAACAGATCACTGTCTTCTGAAGACCAAGAAGACAAAGACGTCTTTGAGTCCTGACAGTTGGTCTGAGATCAGACGTCAGGTTAAAAACATTGTTTACTCTTTTATTGAACCTTCAGTTGTTTGTTAAATGGTGAAATATTGACTGTTCATTTGGTTCACAGGTTATTGATCATGTTAAATATAAAGTGTGGAACTTCACCGTTTTCTCTCTTAGAACAAAGTCACATCGTCTTCATAGAAATTCATATTACGTCGCATAGAAAGATCTCATATTTCATCATCTACAGTTTTATTCCGTTGAAGTATACCTTCATTTATTTTAAAAGCTAAACAGGAAGTAGTTCTCAGGCTCCTAAACCAAGTTGCTGGTTTGATTCCCAGTGAACCGGTCTGCCTCAGTGCCTTTGAACAGCTGATCTCTGATGTGTGTTTACTTCATAAAGACTGTGACATCAAGCGTCTGTTTTATTAAAACATTTCATTCACCAACATTTAAAGTCATTAAATGCCACCCAAAACTCATACAGACAACAATAGACGGTCCACAGTGCACAACAGACAAAACATATTACAAAGAATAAATAGAGCCAGAAAATGCCATATGAAACATAAAAACATAAGGTGTTCATTAAAGAATCGGACTGCTGCTGTAACGAAAGACCGTCTGGGAAGTTCAGTAGAACACTGAGGCGTCCTGAGTCTCTCACTGAATGAGCTTCCGAGTCCATTGAAGACACCGTGTAGTGGACGGTCTTCAAACAAGACAATCGTTTTTAACTTGGCCCTTGTCCGCTTTTCTACAGTGACCTCTAGTGAGTCTGGAGTAAGGCCAACCACTGAGCCAGCCTCTCTGATCATCTTATTGATCCTGTTTTTTTCCTTCTAAAATCAATAACCAACTCTTTGGTCTTTCCAACATTTAGTTTAATAAAAAAAAAAAAAAAGAAAAAAAAAAAAAAAAAAAAATTATGATCACACCAGCTGACAAAAGATTCAACCTCCGGTTTATAGGCCAGGTCGTTGCCCGGGTAAGTAGACCAACCAGAGCAGTGTCATGCGAGTGTCTGGATGTTACAGCACACATGGCTCTGCCTGTAGTCAGCTGTATGAAGTGAGAATAAAAAGGGATTAAACTGTTCCCTGTGGTGCTCCAGTTTTAGTTAAGATAGTGTCAGACAGCTTATCAAGCCTGACAAACTGGTCGAGACAAAAGGTAATCCAAGACCCAAGCAATATGTCACGGGGCATGGTGGAGGACTCAAATGCAGGACAGACGCAGGAAGCATGTATTTAATGAAATTAAATTAACACAGGAAACTTACAGGACACAACGGGGATCCACGGACAAGAGACGAGACGGAAATCCAGCAGAACGAGGCAGACGGGAAACCGGGAACAAGACGAGCCAACCGGGCGGGTAGACATGACAATGATCTGTCACTGTCAGTTTAAATAGTGATGCAGTGGAGCGAGCAGGTGAGAGAAATGAACTGACGAGGTGGGAGTGACTGGCAGGTGCGCTGAATAAACTGATTAGGTGAGTGATGGAAAAAACAGGATAATGGTGTCAGATAAACTGAAGTATGTATCTCCCTTTTTTTTTTTTTTTTATTAAACTATTTGATTTTAAGCAGTGAGGTTTTGATGATTAATTTAAGGTTTATTTTGTTGGGAACGAAAAGGAGCGTGTTGGAGTTATCAGCATTTAAGAAAACTAATTGTTAGTAAGATTATTGATTATTAATAATAATGGGGCTCCACCCTGAGAACAGGGACCAATAACCAAACTATAGACTAAGTCTCATAATTAGTATTCACTCACAATGTGAACAGTCTGAGTACTGTTACACATCCAGAGTGAATGTGAAGGTTTAAGTTCGAGCACAGGCCACATATCAGCTGTTATCACAATACACAAAGTAATCACAGACAGCTGCTCTTTAAAGTATAACAGAGTTATACTTATATAATGATCTAGTCAACTAATATCTCAACTAACAACAACTATACATTCATGAGCACGCTATCTAAAATCAAACTATTTAAAAGAGGGGGGTATGCGTGTGTGTATGTGCAGTGTGTGTGGGTGTGTGTGTGTAGGGGGGGAGGAGCGAGGGGTCAGCTCAGGCCACGTATGACGTAGTCTGGAATGTGGCGGAATGTGTCTACCCCGTTGTCTCTGCACGTGCCTGTAGCCGTTAGAGCAAACCCATAGCTACATTAGCTCAAAGCTATATGTGTGTGTGTGTGTGTGCGTGTGTGTTAGTAAAAGAGTAGAGAAAGAAAACAAAACAAAAGATTAAGATCCTCCGCATCGCGCTGGAGTTCGGAAAACTGTTCTCTCAGTCAGAGGAGCACAACCGCGGCTCTTTGTGACAGTCGCGGTTCAGTCTCGGTTCTGGCCTCCGCACTAAGGAGACGCAGTCTCCGACCTCACTGCGGCTGTCTCAACACGAATTACGGTAGCATGGAATACACGGTAACTTCTACACAACACTAGCGATCTTAGAGATCGTCAGTGTCAGCGATCATAAAGCTTACACCACGTTATAAACATGAACAGTACTTTAAGCACACAAACAAGATAAATAAACACAATGACCTCTAACTCTGATAATCTGCCCAGACTCTCTGCCGTATGGTGAGATGCATCGTGGTGGTTGAGGCGGTCCTTCTGAATTTGTCAATGGAAACTCAGGCAGCGCGGCTGCGTGCAGCGCGATGGATTCTCTCGGTGGCAAAGAAATCTCTTCGTCTGGATGAGAGTCCTTATGGCTAGAACAAAGGGCGGCTTGGATGTAGAGTGAGAAATGCGCTTCTCTCTCTCTTTTTGAAGAAATCTTCTTCACGTCTGCAGGAAAAATGGTTCGCATCCAGGATGCGAACATAAAGTACAAAATGATAAACGGCTGGTATATTCGTCCCGCGAGTATAAAACAGTTTAACCTGTTTTGGTAAAAGGACAGCAACGTTGCATTCGTGCTCCCTTATCGACTGAGTTGATCGTTGGAAAAGAGGTGTGTTCAGGTAACCTCGGAGTTTTATAGGTTTGGGGGCATGCGGTTGTAAAATCGCAAGTCTCCCCTCGGCATCCCTGCTCTCGTCCAATGAGAGCAGTGGTGCATTTGGGGGGCAAAGTAAAACACTGTAATGTGGAACTCTTCGGAGTGGGGGACATGGTTTTTCTGAAACTCGAGTCAGGATGAAACCTTTGCTTGCCAAAGGGTAGGCCTGACTCTCTTTGTTCCACAGAACATGTCGAGGCCACATGGTCAGATTCCAACAATTTGTTAGTGCAACAAACTTGAACAGTTCAAAATGTTTTATATTATGATGTAAAACTACAATAAATAATAAAACTACATAAACTACTTGAAGTTAAAGAAAACATTAAACACATTCTATTTCATCCTTACTGACCGCCAGAGGCAGTGCTTAACACTGGATATCTTCCGGCTCGCGCATGCGCAGGTCGAATATTTCCAATTTTCCACGGTTGGCAGAGCGCTTCCGCTCTAGCTAATCAAGTGGCGTGCTAACGAGAGCGTAGAATATACGCTGTCGGTCCGCCCTTCACAGTGAGCAGAGTGTCCTGCTCAGGCTAACTTGATGAGATGCAAGTTCGACTAGATCGACATTAGCATTATGTCCACTGGGTTCGTAACATTACGGCTATCACAGTTAGCAGAGTGTTCCCGCTCAGGCAAACTTGATGAGATGCTAGTTCGACATTAGCATTAGGTCCACTGATGTTGTACATTACGGCTATCACAGTGAGTAGAGTGTTCCTGCTCAGGCAAAGTTGGTGAGAGACTAGCTCGACTAGATCGACATTGGCATTGTGTCCATTGAGATTTAATTTTTACATCTGTCATAATTCACAGTTAGCAGTGTCTTCACTCAGGCTAACTTGGTGAGATGCTAGCTAGACAAAGCTGATACTGGGACTGTGTCCATCAACCTTGTAAACCTTACGGCTGTCACAGTTAACAGAGCGTCCCCGCTCAGGCTAACTCGGTGAGTGCTAGTTATACTAAATCAACATTGATATTGTGCCCATTGATGCTTTTTACGCATTACGACTGTCGCAGCTGGCAGTGTCCTCACTCAGGCTAACCTGGTGGGACACTAACTAGACTAAGTTAATACTGGGATTGTGTCCATTGATTTTGTAACATTACGGCTATCACAGTTTGCTGAGTGTCCTCGCTCAGGCTAACTGGTGGGACCCCACTATTTACAGCGACGGTCCTAGTGAAGAGTGTCCTCGCTCCCCTCTCACTGTAAGGACTGTTTTTTGGGTCTGTTTCCACAGTAGCAGAGTGCTCTCGCTCAGGCTAACTGGTGGGTCACCAATATCTGCAGCAAATATCCTAGTGAAGAGAGTGTTCTCGCTCCCCTCTCACTGTAAGGACTGTTTTTTGGGTCTGTTTCCACAGTGGCAGAGTGCTCTCACACAGGCTAACTGGTGGGTCACCAATATCCACAGTGACTGTCCAAGTGTCCTCTGACTGCCCCCTGCCTGTTCTCTCAACAAGGGTTCCACCAGAATCACGGCTATGTTAAACTCTCCCGGCTGTAGGACCTGTATAGCTCCTCTTCAGCCTGAGGACAGCCCTGACCTCTTGCCTTAGCCTCGAGCATCTGAGGGAGGGCCTCTCGGAGAACCCAGGCAGGATCTGCGGCATCACGCCTTGAGCAGTAAGGTCTGCTAGGCTGGCCGAAGTGGAACACCTGATGCGTGAGGTCTACCTCCCCCTGTCAGGGCAGCTGAATCCAGCCAAAATTTGGCCTTGCACGTATGCCAGCCATTTAGCCGACTATTGCGTCCATCATAGTTTCTCCTGAGGAGACTCTGAGGCCCGATGCCAGGTGCCCTCGACCCAACGTCGGGTCAAAGATGACCGGCTATCCAGGGCTTATGACACAGCAGCGCTGTGGACCATATCGACAACTCCCTCTCCCACCTCATGCTTGCCCTCGCAGCTTCTCTGCAGCAGGCTACTTCGACGCTTCCGCCTCCAGCCTCAGTGATGCTTCATTGCAGGCGTTTGCGCTCATGTCGAGGGAACTTGGACGTATGATGTCCACCCTGGTCCAGACTCGCCGCCAGGTTTGGCTGGCGCAGTCACCCCTATCTGAGACATGTAGGAGGACCCTCCGCATTGTCCCAGTGGAACCTGGTGAGCTCTTCGAGTCAGCTGCTATACAGGTGCTTCAGTGAACTGTTGAAGCTAGCCAGACCAGTCAGCAGTTCTCTGGTCTTCGCAGAGACATGCCTGCAGCCCGCAGACCTAGGGGTCCCACTTTGGCCCCACAAGGCCGTTTTTTTTCAGCCTCCAGCTTACCCTAGTAGCCGACACAGGCCTCAGCGTCCTGCTACAACCCTACCTACGTCCCCCCCAGACAACCTCCGAACTTGGAGACTAATAGTCCCCCCCCCTCCAAAGCCTCCAGAGGCAGGGGGGCCAGGAGATGTCTCCGGGCCGGCTGTCGGGGTTTTCTTCCCAACAGCAGATTTCCAAGGGAGAGTGGTTCACGTCTATCGATGCCTATTCCCATGTTCCCATGGTGCATCACCACAGGCAGTTTCTACGTTTTGCCTTTTAAGGCTGCCACTTTCAGTCCAGGGTGCTTCCATTCGGACTCTCCCATCTCCCCATGGGTGTTCACAAGGTGTGTTACTGCTGTCCTTTCCCCCTGCAATCACAGGGCGTGAACATACTGCCGTACTTAGACGACTGGCTGACCTGGGCGCCATCCCGGCTTCAGGCGCCACAGGACACTGCTCGCCTTCTCTCACGTGGCCCGGTGGGCCTCAAGGTGAACATGGAGAGGAGCTACCTGAGCCCTTCTCAGAGCATAACCTTCATTAGTGTGGCCCTATGAGGGCCTGTCTGTCACCCCAGCATGTGGACAACAACCCCCACAACCTCTCCCCCTTCCGAGGGGGCAGACTGTTGCCCTACATCCTTTTCTCCGACTATTGGGTAAACTGACAGCTGCCTCAACTGTCGTTCCCTTGGGTTTGCAGATGGCTGAACAGCCTTCACTTGGATGCCAAGTGGCACAGATACAGGGCAAGAATATTATCAAAACAGTGCCTACTCACTCTATCCCCATGGAGGGAGAGTGCATATCTGGCAAACAGTGTCCCCATGGGCTCGGTTCCATTCCACCAGGAGATTGTCACAACAGATACCTGCCTCTCAAGGCGGGGTGCAGTGTGACAGAACAGACAGCTTGGGGGCAGTTGTCTGCTCAAAGACCGCAGGGGCAGGTCAAGGTTCTAGTGCTAGCGCTCAAGCACTTCCTTCCATATTTGAAGGGAAAGCATGTGCTTGTCCGGTTGGACAACACCTCTGCTGTGATTTCACATAAACTATCAATGGGGCACCAGATCTGCAGAAGTTGCTACGGGGATCACCGTGCCCTTCTGACTTGGGAGGCCCCTCGCCTGACCAGCCTGTGGGCAATGTACCCACCAGGAGAACGGAACCAGGTTGTGGTTTTCCTGTTCCGTCACAAGCCTCCACCGTGAGAGTGGTGGCTGCATCCAGACGTGTCGACCCACTGCCCCCACTGGGTCTCCCTGACGGAGAGGACCAGTCCTCTGGGTCAAGATGCCCTGGCTCACACGTGGCCAGAGGATCTTCTTTATGCCTTTCCACCATTCCCTCTGATTTTGCTAAAGGCTTGTCAGAGTTCTTCCCCGACAGGAGGGATCTCCTGTCGCAACTAGAAGGTCGGATTTGGCAATCCAATCCCTGCTGCCTTCAACTATGGGTCACCGGAGGGCCCGACCGAATGCTGAGTGGCTGCATAGAACCAGTCAGACTGACTATTCTGAATGCCAGCGCGATCTACCTGCCTGCCAGTCATCCAGTGTGAAGCACTGCCTCTGGCGGTCAGTAAGGATGAAATAGAACGAAAGTTACGAATGTAACTACGGTTCTATGAATCCTGGATGACCGCCAGAGTTCTTGGTCACTCAGAATCCCGTGAACTCGCGAGAAGATTCCATAGGACTGAACTCAGGATGACACCGGAACTTATAGACGACGGGGGTCATCCGAGGTCACAGGTGACTTTGTTGGTATAAATATTCGACCTGCGCATGCGCGAGACGGAAGATATCCAGTGTGAAGCACTGCCTCTGGCAGTCATCCAGGATTCATAGAACCGTAGTTACATTCGTAACTTTCATTTTAAATGTTGTTTAAGCGTAAAAAGAGAAGCAGTAGTTCAGTAGTGAATCTGAAACCATCTGTTTTAACTTCATGTGCTCTAAAATCTCAGATCACTTAGTTTTCATCTCATTGCTCTTCTTGTATTGAAAAAATAGCGGAATCTAAAAGGCCTAAATACAAGTTTACTTTATTTTTTTGATAGAATAATGACTGAAGAATGAACAACAGGTAGAACACAGTGGCTGCAAACTGAAGGTGAGTTGTATCCAGGTGAGGCGCAGCACCCTGAAGATAAGGAGAGCTCTGATTGGCTGTCACACGTAGATGTCTTCATCCATCTGCTCTGGCATTGGTGTTTCCATAGAAACAGCAGGATTACAGGAAACTGTAGAGCGTGAAAGAAGTTAGCATCTGATAGCACCTGTTAGCACCTTTTTGTATGTGTGTGCGTGTGTGAATCTGAGAGCTGTGTTGTTGAGGGCAATAGCTCCTGGTAAGGTCTCATGGGAGGGGCCAGACTAAGAGCCACTCACTGACCCTTAATGAATAGTTTGGAAAGGAGTTGTTGCTTCGCGCCGGACCTGGGAGGGGAGCTTGCCGGCGAGCGTCTGGTGGCCGGGCCTTAGCACATTGGGTGTCAGCCGGGCAGCAGGCGAGGGCTTCTCTGGTGGGGAAGGAACCAGAGCTGGTGCAGGAGATGGAGCGGTACCAACTAGATATAGTTGGGCTCACCTCCACACATAGCATTGGTTCATAACCAAACTCCTGGAGAGGGGCTGGACTCTATCCTTTTCCCATGGATGGCGAGGGTGAGACACTGACACCATCATGTGTCGGCAACAACACCTTGAGCAGCATCACACTGAGCACAGGGGCCCCTCAAGGCTGTGTGCTCAGTCCACTGCTCTTCACCTTGCTGACACACGAATGCACAACAACCTACAGCACCAATCACATGTTCAAATTCACCAGGGATGATGAGACCTACTATAGGAAGGAGGTCAGCCTTCTGACCACGTGGTGCAGAGACAACAACCTCCTTCTGAATAACAGCAAGACCAAGGAGATTGTTGTTGACTTCCAGAGAGGCCACACTCAACACCCACCACTGACCATCAATGGTGCCGATATAAAGAGAGTGAGCAGCACCAAATTCCTGGGGGTGGACATCAGTGAGGACCTCTCGTGGACAGCCAACACAACATCACTGGCAAAGAAAGCCCAGAGGCGCCTCTACTTTCTCCGCAAACTGAAGAAGGCAAGAACACCACCACCCATCATGTCCACTTTTTACCGAGGCACCATTGAGAGCATCCTGACAAACTGTATCACTGTGTGGGGCGGAAGCTGCACTGACCACAACAGGAAAGCCCTGCAGCGCATAGTGAACACAGCTGGAAGGATCATTGGTGCCTCACTCCCCTCACTCCCCTCCCTGCAGGACATATATGACACACGCCTCACCCGCAAAGTGACCATGATTTGACCCCTCACACAGTCTCTTCAGCCTCCTGCCCTCTGGGAGAAGATACCGGAGCCTCCGTGCTCGCACCACCAGACTCTCAAACAGCTTCGTCCACCAGGCTGTTTGGAAGCTGAACTCTCTCCCTCCTCTCTTTTAGATTCTCTATGTCTGACTGCTGCTAAATACAGAAATGATAGTTTCTCTTAATATATATGTTGTCTAAATGTTTTTTTTATCTATTTGCACTGTATTCACTTTATATATTTATGTTGGACTGGAGAGAAACGTTTTCTGTATGTTCGGTACATATTGTGGAATTGACAATAAAGCTAACTTTGACCTTTGATCATCACCTTGATTTTTCAAGCAGTAAAAATTTCCTTCTAGATATTTTGCAGGGGTTTTGGTCACTTAACCTTAATTTAGGCCCTAACCACAATGTTTGTCCAAAATCTGGAGACTCTGGAACCAATTTCTGAGATATTATGACTATTTTTACATCAAATAACCACAAAAAAATAAGGGAATCATGGCAGCCTTTGTGCCTGTTTTAGGGGACTTTAACTTGCAGCTATTACCACCAGATTTCTTTCAGTCGTTCTCTATGAGCCTCTCTTTGAAGGTTCCATTAATCCCCCACGGGGCCAACTGTGTCCAGTCAATAACAATGTAGCCCAAATGGCAGTTCTTTGATTATTAGGGGACGGCCATGTTGGAAAGTTAACATGAGAGTTAGTCCTGGACTCAAGTAGGTTGTTCTTGGGTCCCATAAAAACAGTAAATTACTTGTTTGCATGAAATTGACATATGGTCAACAATAGAGGACACTCTTTAAGGCTCACTTGGTTTCAACTCAATAGGATAGTCTTAATTGAAGACAGCTCCCCAGAGGGTCTACATAGTGGGCACTTAGGGGGCAGGTTTAGGTCCTCAGATGGGGTGTTTGGTCAAACTTTTAGAATTTTTCAGCAATTTGCTGAGATATTTTGCACATTTGAAATCAGAGGACATTTGGGACAATTTCCTCCATCTGGGCTTGGACATTTCGTAGACCTGACCCACCCATACACATGTATTCTAAATGGCAGGTTTTTTAAATATAATTTGGACTACATTTATATGGGGTGTCATGTCTGCCAATTGTCCCGTCCCAAATGGCAGACATTGTCCCAAATGTCCTCTGATTCCAAGCATTTCAAATGTGCATAATTTCTCAGAAAATAGCTGCAAAGCCTGATTTATGGACAAAAGAACTCCATCTTAAAAGTTGAACCTGTTCCCCAAGTGTTCACTCTCTACATCCTCGAGGCAGCCACCTTCGCTAAGGAACCTCCTATTGCGTTGCAACCAAGTAAACCTAAAAGAACAGTCTCTGTTGTGGATTATATCTCAATTTTATTTTATAGGACCCAAAATCTACTGCCATTTGAGGAAATGTCTGACATTTGAGTTAGGACAACTGGAATACCTGACCACCCAATACAAAATGTAGTCAAATGGCAGATTCCTTATATCTCATATCTCACATTTGGACTACATTTGTATGGGCTGGTGAGGTACATGCCAAATGTCCCAGACCAAATTTCCATAATTAGAAATTGACCCTGTCATATCTGCACAGTGCCCTGGGCTAGGAGGCAGCAACTTTAAAATGGGACTGAGTACTCTCGATGTACCAAGTTTGAA
Organism: Anarrhichthys ocellatus; assembly: GCF_004355925.1. Taxonomy (NCBI): domain Eukaryota; kingdom Metazoa; phylum Chordata; class Actinopteri; order Perciformes; family Anarhichadidae; genus Anarrhichthys; species Anarrhichthys ocellatus. The sequence continues at coordinate 91,597 of NW_022280256.1, read as the reverse complement.
GCAAATGAGAGGAATATTCATTTTCAAGAAATTCTGGGCCTTGGGCTTCAATAGCATTGTTCTAATCCTTTTAATTTTCACACCAGTGACTCCATAGGGTGAGAGGATCATACAGTCCAGATCTCAGCTTCTTAACCCAAGTTATTGTGGAGATATCATGCTAGGTTACCATGTAGCAACATGTGCAGTAAGGATTCTGACATTTGGACAACCTTTGAATGAGGTGAAATGTATTTCAAATGGCAGGAAGTATCCCTTTTGTCCCGCAAATGTAAGTTCATGTAATGTTCCAAAAAGTTGTGTAAATGTGTGTGTGTGTGTGTGTGTGTGTGTGTGTGTGTGTGTGTGTGTTACCATAATTAGACTCCTGCTTCTCCTCATCATCACCATCTTTCTTCTTGTTGCCATGGTGACTGTGCATCACCACATATACATTTTCCTCCAGTGGACCTAAAGCAGTAGAGCAGATAATACTTTATTGATTTCTGATTAGTTATCAGTCTGGTGAGATTTTAGAGGAACCTGTAAGTCTCTGGTTGGCTGTTGTACCTGGAGTCCTCATCCTCTGGTTCCTCCTCCTCCTGAGGAAGAAGAGGATGATGAAGAACAGCAGGAGGAGGAGGAGAAGGCAACAGACCAGCACAGACGCCACCGTACTGCTGCTGGTATCTGCTGACAGACAGACTGGAATATATATATATACTGATGTGTTACTAATATACTACATACTGTATACTGTATACTGATGTCACCCAGGTTTATAAAGAGGTCTGGCTCAGGTTTATAGTTAGGGATGGCTCAGGTTTATAGTTAGGGCTGGTTCAGGTTTATAGTTAGGGCTGGTTCATGTTTATAGTTAGGTCTGGCTCATGTTTATAGTTAGGTCTGGCTCAGGTTTATAGTTAGGGATGGCTCAGGTTTATAGTTAGGGCTGGCTCAGGTTTATAGTTAGGGCTGGATCAGGTTTATAGTTAGGGCTGGTTCATGTTTATAGTTAGGGCTGGTTCAGGTTTATAGTTAGAGCTGGCTCAGGTTTATAGTTAGGGCTGGTTCAGGTTTATAGTTAGGGCTGGTCCAGGTTTATAGTTAGGACTGGTTCAGGTTTATAGTTAGGACTGGTTCAGGTTTATAGTGTACAGATTGTAAAGCCCTCTGAAGAGAATTTGTGATTTGTGATTCTGAGCTATACAAAATGTACTGAATTGAATTGAAATGAATTGAATATTCTGATAATGTCTAATATATTTTGTACATTATATAATGATAACATGTAAAGGGGATGTGGTCTTTTTGCTGGACTCACCCTCCACGCTGAGCAGGAAGTGTTTCTTCATCAGGAGCTTCCCGTCTTCATCAAACACCTCCAGGCTGTAGCTTCCTGCATCTTCGGTCTGAACACGGTTGAATCTCAGCGAGCCGTCACTCAGCAGCTCGCAGCGTCCGTGGTGACACATCGTCACGTTGGTCCTCAGTGACATCACCAGGTGTGTGTTGGTCCACCTGATGTCCTGTCTGCTCTTCAACACCTGAAGGTCTGAGGACAGCAGGACGGCCCCCCCGCTTTGTGCTGTGATGGTCACCGTGGAAACAGAGTACGACAGGAAGAGACGACCCTCACTCATCATCATCATCTTCATCATCAGGATCAATAACCGGACCAGAACCAACATGGTTGCCGTCTGAAGTCCTCTCTGCTGGCTGCGCCCCCTCCGCTGTCAATCACTGAGAAGGAAACACACACACTTTCAGTGGTGAGTGTTTGTGTGTGTGTGTGTGTGTGTGTGTGTGTGTGTGTGTGTGTGTGTGTGAGAGAGTGTGTCTGTGTGTGTCTGTGTTTGTGTGTCCCCGGCTCCACTAGTCACATGTCGATGTGTCATTGAGTAAAACACTTAATCCCAAAATGTCTCCCGTAGCTGTGCCTACGGTGTAGAAATGTGATACAATCTGAATTGTAAGTCGCTTTGGATAAAAGCTTCTGCTAAATGAATGTAATGTAATGTAATGTGTGTGTCTGTGTGTGTGTGTCTGTGTGTGTGTGTGTAATGATACATACGTTTACAAATGAAGACGTGGAACAGTTTTTACAAGAATCCTGAAGAACTGGATGTAGAATCAGTTTGGTTGCAGCTGATTTCTTCTTCTGTTATTCAGAGAATCTTTGTCTTTTTGAACAGAGTTTAGTTCTCCGTCTACTAAACTAAAGAACACGTTCTACCTTCAGACCCGTAGAGAACAGATTTTAGTTCTCCGTCTACTAAACTAAAGAACACGTTCTACCTTCAGACCTGTAGAGAACAGAGTTTAGTTCTCCGTCTACTAAACTAAAGAACACGTTCTACCTTCAGACCTGTAGAGAACAGAGTTCTGGTCCTTCCTGTCTGACTGAACAATGACGGTAAAATCAGATTGAGCCTGTCAACAGATTGAACAAATAGAAGAGACACAAAGAACCTCGATCAAACAGCGAAGACGGAAACCAGACGAGAGACATTTTCACGCCTCAGACCACACGGTGTTTCAGTCTGTTCACCTGAAACTGAAACACAGAAACACACACACTCGCATACACCCACACACACACACACACACTCAGAGCTCTGAGTGAAGTGAAACTGGTGAACACTTGTTGGTTTATTTATAAATGTCTTTAACACTTTGTTCACACTGAGGAGTCTCTCTGATCACATTAAACATTAGATCTGATCTGAAGTCAGCTGCTGTTGGATGTGAACACAGTTCTCTGAGCTCAGTGTTGATCCGTACTGACTGCAGGTCAGTGTGTTCTCCACCTGGTGGAGCTGGATATTAGCTGGACATCATGACATGATGGAGGCTGTCAGTGAAGGAGCTGAATATTTGTTGTCCCACTAACTGCACGTTAAAATTTTCTCCTACTTTTGATTACTGCTACTGGTACTTTTGACTACTACTCCTTGTACTTTTGATTACTACTACTGGTATTTTTGACTACTACTACTGGTAATTTTGATTACTACTACTGGTACTTTTGACTACTACTTGTACTTTTGATTACTACTACTGGTACTTTTGACTACTACTACTGGTACTTTTGATTACTACTACTGGTACTTTTGATTACTACTACAGGTAAGTTTGATTACTACTACTGGTACTTTTGATTACTGGTACTTTTGATTACTACTTCTGGTACTTTTAACTACTACTACTGGTACTTTTGACTACTACTACTACATGTACTGTTGACTACTACTACTGGTACTTTTGGTTACTACTACTGGTACTTTTGATTACTACTACTGGTACTTTTGGTTACTACTACTGGTACTTTTGATTACTACTACTGGTACTTTTGATTACTACTACTGGTACTTTTGACTACTACTACTGGTATTTTTACTTCATACTACTGGTACTTTTTGTATCTACTACTAGTAGTACTTTTAGCAGGGTGTCCACAGCTATGTGTGGATAAGAAACTCGGAGAAAGAAATTAAGTTTAACATCAGCTCAATGACTCCATCTAGTGGATAAAACTACTGACTCACATCTACTGTTGTACTGCTGCTGTTAGTGCTGCTGCAGACTGGAGACTGAGCTGAGGGGGAGGAGGGACAGACAGACAGACAGGCAGAGAGAGAGAGAGAGAGAGAGAGAGAGAGAGAGAGACAGACTGAGCTGAGGGGGAGGAGGGTCAGACAGACAGGCAGAGAGAGAGAGAGAGAGAGACAGACTGAGCTGAGGGGCAGGAGGGACAGACAGACAGGCAGAGAGAGAGAGACAGACTGAGCTGAGGGGGAGGAGGGACAGACAAACAGACAGACGGAGGGAGGAGATAATGAGACTGGAGGAGTCACAGTGTTCACTCTGCAGCTCTCAGTTAGTCTGTCTCTCCCTCTGGGTTCCTCTCTGTCTTTCTTTTTGTCTTTCTGTCTGTCTCTCAGCCCGTCTCTCTCTCGCTCTCTCGCTCTCTCGCTCTCTCTCTCTCTCTCACACAGGATGGACCACTTTCGTTATGGATTATTGATTATTGTCTTTCTGCTGCCGATTGACTGTTTACACTCAGTTTACATCACTGACAACATAGGTGAGACAACTGATACGTCTACTGCGAGAGCTCCTTATATTACTACTTCAAGACAGTACTGTACTTCTGTTTCTGTTAGAATTACATCATTGACAACACAGATGAGATACTGATGCTGCAACTGATGCTACTTCTATTAAAACTACTACTACTACTACTGCTACTGCTACCGGTAGTGGTACTTATATTACTACTATGTGTATTACTACTGTTACTGTTAAAATTACATTCCTGACAACACAGGTGAGACTTACTTCTACTGCTATTGGTACTACTGCTACTACTACTACTACTTTTACCATTAATTCTACTACTACTGGTGCTACTGATACTACTTCTACTGCAATTGATAATACTACTACTGGTAGTACTGTTACTACTGCAACTTCTACTACTTGTAGTGCTACTACTGTGGTTAGCGTTTCTACTGCTACTACTAACTGTACTTTTACTGTTCCTGTTTCTACATATTTACTACTGTTCATGTTATAGTATACTGTTACTTCTGTTAATAGTACAAAAAATCCAAATGTACGCAGACGACACTGTTGTATTCGTACAGAAAGACTCACAACCGTCTTAAAGGTCATTAGTCTGTGTTCAGTTTGCTACGTTTACACTGAGTGTCCACACTACCCTGCCGTTTCCGAGCACCGAAAACAGATACGTTTGAAAACGATCCAGAAGACAGATAAGTTTGAAAACGCCGGAGTTGCCTCTTCGAGTGGACAGATACGTTTGGAAACGATGATGCCCACACCCACGTTCATTACTTGATTGGTTCTTAGCAGTCATGACGTGTCCTTCCCTGATTCGTCACACGTCTATCACCTGACCTTTACCCGGAAACTCACAAACAACAACATTGATTATCGATCGACTACCAGGTCAATTTAACATGGACAACTGATTGCAGTTGTTGCTGACCTTGTTGTCTTTACTAGCAGCTGTTGTTCAGTTAAAGTCTGCATTATTATGGAGGAAGCAGCTGTTAATGGAGCGATTAGTGAGCGGCGTGTCCAGCGGTGTTATCAGACCTACGGAGCGGACGTCTGAAGTCACGGTTAGCGGCTTTGAGGAGGACGATGAACATAAAACGGAGGACTTTCCTTTTCTTATTAATGCTTATTTTGTTATGCACAACTATTCTTTAGTCCACACACATAAACTATAAAGAAACAAAACATGAAATGCTCTCCAGTAGGATAGAGACTTCAGCCACCACTAGAGCTACGAGTGAGAACAGAAACAATGAAGCCGAAGAAACAAGTGAGAGACGTGTGTTGACCACATTTATGGACCCATAATCTAGTAAACTTTTAAACACATTCGTCCATGAAGAAGAACCAACACTAACCGTGTCACTATAAACATATTGATCGTTCATTAAAACATGTCCATCTCTTTTCTCACTACTGCTGCTTTTGAGAACTAAACCTCACGCTGGTTTTGTTTTTGCTCTGAAGTTTTCTAGGAAGCGTTTTGTGATTTCGTAACTTTTCCACACATGAAAAACCTCAAAGTCAATCTAAATATTTGTAATCAGCTCCATCCTGAGCTCTTGGTTAGTTGTTATAAAGAAAAAGGCTTCAGGTGTGATCCTGTTCCTCTCAGGTACGAGACACTGCGTCCTGTCTGCATGTAGCCACAGCGCCCCCTGCTGCTGAAACCACAGACAGTAGTGAGGACTGTGCATCTCATTACTATTCTTCTTCTGTGGTTCTTGTTCAGTCCTCCCCAGTCTCCCTAGTCTCCCCAGTGTCCCCAGTGGCCCCAGTGTTTCCAGTCTCCCTAGTCTCCCCAGTCTCCCTAGTCTCCCCAGTATCCCCAGTCTCCCAAGTCACCCCAGTCTCCTCAATGTTTCCAGTCTCCCCAGTGTCCCCAGTGTCCCCAGTCTCCCTAGTCTCCACAGTCTCCTCAGTGTTTCCAGTCTCCCTAGTCTCCCCAGTCTCCCTAGTCTCCCTAGTCTCCCCAGTCTCGCCAGTGTCCCCAGTGTTTCCAGTCTCCCCAGTCTCCACAGTCTCCCTAGTGTTCCCAGTGTCCCCAGTCTCCCCAGTCTCCTCAGTGTTTCCAGTCTCCCTAGTCTCCGTAGTCTCCCCAGTCTCGCCAGTGTTTCCAGTCTCCCCAGTCTCCACAGTCTCCCTAGTTTCCCCAGTGTCCCCAGTGTCCCCAGTCTCCTCAGTGTTTCCAGTCTCCCTAGTCTCCCCAGTCTCGCCAGTGTCCCCAGTGTTTCCAGTCTTCCCAGTCTCCACAATCTCCCTAGTCTCCCTAGTGTCCCCAGTGTCCCCAGTGTTTCCAGTCTCCCCAGTCTCCCTAGTCTCCCCAGTCTCCCGTGTTTCCAGTCTCCCCAATGTTTCCAGTCTCCCTAGTCTCCCCAGTCTCCCTAGTCTCCCCAGTGTTTCCAGTCTCCCCAGTCTCCCCAGTCTCCCCAGTGTTTCCAGTCTCCCCAGTCTCCCCAGTGTTTCCAGTCTCCCCAGCATTTCCAGTCTCCCCAGTCTTCCCAGTGTTTCCAGTCTCCCTAGTCTCCCCAGTGTCCCCAGTGTCACCAGTCTCCCCAGTGTCCCCAGTGTCCCCAGTGTTTCCAGTCTCCCCAGTCTCCTCAGTGTTTCCAGTTTCCCCAGTTTCCCCAGTGTCCCCAGTGTTTCCAGACTCCCCAGTTTTTCCAGTTTCCCCAGTCTCCCCAGTGTTTCCAGTCTCCCCAGTTTTTCCAGTCTCCCCAGTTTTTCCAGTCTCCCCAGTGTTTCCAGTCTCCCCAGTCTCCCCCAGTGTTTCCAGTCTCCCCAGTGTTTCCAGTGTTTCCAGTGTTGTGTTCTAACGGTTCCAGCAGCAGATGGAAACTCTTCTTTTTCTCTCCTCTCCATGTTTTTCCCATAAATCTTTGTGTTTATGCGTCTGTGGCCATTGAGGAATGTGAAGGATTCAGATCATATTTCATCATCTCCTCTGTGTGTGTGTGTGTGTGTGTGTGTGTGTGTGTGTGTGCGGGTGTGTGTGTGTGTGTGTGTGTGTGTGTGTGTGAGGGTGTGTGACCTCTGACCTTCATCACCTCAGACAGAAAGACAGCAGCCTCCTTTCTTGTTAAATCACTGCAGATATTCTGCTTTGTACTGATACTGTCCACACACACACACGCACACACGCACACACCAGTGATGTCACTCTGCTCTGCCCTGATTGGCTCTCAGTTAAGGTCTAATGCCAGATTCAAATGTGTCTTCTCCAGGTTCTGTTCCAGCAGTAAAATCACATCCATATTAATAACTGAAGCTATTTGTGCATTATTATTGTTCCTATTATTATTATTATTATTATATTATTATTATTATATTATTGTTATTATTATTATTATCATTATAATGTGTCACAGAGTAGAAGAACGCAGCTCTCTGCCCAACTTCACTGTCTCTCTCACTGTCAAAGCGATCAATCAACAATCAATACACGTGCGCCCGTCTTTGTATATTTGTATATATTTATATTACCTTTGTCTTAGACAATAACTAGAAATGATATATTCACATGATATGTAAATATATATTTACACATTGTTGCGCTCACATTAATAACATTTTATTCACACTAGAGCATTTTCACATCTTAAAAGATTTTAAAAACGTCTCCTTGGTCCATGTGTGCGTATAAAGATACATGTGTAGTTTTTATATATATATATATATATATATATATATATATATTATAAAGTAAAATCATGTATCTGAGGACACCTGTGACACTATGACATCGCTGTGACATCAATACAGGTGACACCAAAGTCATGTGATCTCTCTCTCTCAGATTCTCTCCATCAGGTGCTGTCAGAGTTCGCTGTTGTTCGTCCAATCAGGACCAACTCAGAGGGACGTTTCCTGTCAGCTCTCGTCTCCGCCCACCACCTGCCCCGCAGGAAAAGACACGCCCCCTTCACACAGGACACGCCCACTGACACAAACAATGACAGACAGACTCGAACAAACAGGCCTCCATTACAACATGCCCCGCCCACAGATGCATCACCGTCCAACCGGACGTGGCGTACCTGGAGGGGGCGGGGCCACAGGCAGGAGGAGGCGGAGCTGTTCTACAACGTGACGGTGTTCGGTCAGGAGCTGCACCTTCGTCTGCGTCACAACGGTCGCCTCGTCTCCCCCAACGCCACCACGGAGTGGTGGGAGGAGTCAGGACACAAACACTCTCAGCCAATAGGAGACGCCGGCTGCTTCTACACAGGAGAGGTGTCCAACATGGAGGACACGTCCATCGCCATCAGCAACTGTTACGGGCTGGTAGGTGTCACCTGAAACTGTTTCACTGTTTTACTGTTTCACCTTTAAACTGTTTCACTGTTTCACCTTTAAACTGGGATGACTGTGGCTAAGTGGATAGCAGGGCCGTCTTTCAATCAGAGGGTCAGCGGCTCCGGCTCTGCTAGTCTCATGTCGATGCGACTAGCACTTAACCCCAAAATTGCTCCTGTTGTTGTGCCTACGGTGTAGAAATGTGATAGACTCTGAATTGTAAGTCGCTTTGGATAAAAGCATCTGCTAAATGACTGTAATGTAACTGTTTCACTGTTTCACCGTTTCATTGTTTCACTGTTTCACTGTTTTACTGTTTTACTATTTCACCTTTTAACTGTTTCACCGTTTCATTGTTTCACTGTTTCACTGTTTCACCGTTTCACCGTTTCATTGTTTCACTGTTTCACTGTTTTACTGTTTTACTATTTCACCTTTTAACTGTTTCACCGTTTCTTTGTTTCACTGTTTCACAGTTTAACTGTTTCACCTTTTAATTGTTTCACTGTTTCATTGTTTCGCTGTTTCACCTTTTAATTGTTTCACTGTTTCACCTTTAACAGTTTCAACTTTTCACTGTTTCACTGTTTCAATTTTTCACTTATTCACTATTTCACTGTTTCACTGTTTGATTGTTTCATTGTTTCCACTGTTTCATTGTTTCAAGGTTTGTTTCACTGTTTCATTTTTTCACTGTTTCACTGTTTGATTGTTTCACTGTTTCACTGTTTGATTGTTTCATTGTTTGTTTCACTGTTTCACTGTTTTACTGTTTCATTGTTTCACTGTTTGATTGTTTCACTGTTTGATAGTTTGTTTCACTGTTTGATTGTTTCACTGTTTCCCTGTTTCACTGTTCCATTGTCTCACTCTTTCATTGTTTCACTCTTTCATTGTTTCACTGTTTCCCTGTTTCATTGCTTCA
>NW_022280256.1:75206-82301 GCF_004355925.1 Anarrhichthys ocellatus | reverse complement strand
TTGTTTTACTGTTTCACTGTTTCATTGTTTCACTGTTTCATTCTTTGATTGTTTCACTGTTATACTGCTTCCTCTGTGAGGAGGAAGAGGAATATCATAACAGAAGAATTGTACATTTAACTGATGAAAAAAAAGATCAACAATAATAATCACAAGATGTTTTTTTGACAATTCAATCAACATGAATGTTTTCAAATTAACACGAATAAAAACATATTTTAATGTGAAGTCAGACATCAGAAGAGAAACAGTAGATTCATGTGAGAGTAGAAAGGATTTCACAAACCAAACGCTGTAAAACGAGTCGACCTGAAACACTTTAACTCTGTTAAAGCTGAGCGTTTGTGTACAACTTTATCTTTTTCCAGCACGAGCTGATTGAAACCAGATGTGGAGGAAAGACGAGAGGTGTTTAAAGAAAGAAAAGAGGAATATTTTCCTGCTGCAGCCGCTGATGTGACTTAAAGCAACAACGACCTGTCCCACTGATTATATGTGGACACAATAACAGGAACACCTCCACACAAACAGAGTCAATGAATAATTAGTTTTTATTGTATTTATTTACAAATTCTGAATTCTTTTTTTATATTTTATTTTTCTATTCTGACTTTTTATTGTTTTTATTTATTTTTTATTCAGATTTTTTTTTTCACGCTGTAATATTGCTCAAGCTGAACTGTGACTCAGTGTTGAAGTATGATTTTATAAATTAAGCTCATTGAGCAGCTGAGTTCTGGATGTTTGATTGACAGCTCTCTCTCTCTCTGTGTCTGCAGGCCGGTGTGATCCGGACGAGTCAGGAGGAGTTCTTCATCGAGCCGCTGGATCATTGGAGGAGGAGAGAGGAGGAAGGAGGAAGACGGCACATCATCTATCGCTCCTCGGCGATCATCAAAAAAGAACCGGCTGTCAATCAAACTGAAGCCGTCCATCAAACAGCTGGTGACTTCGTCCGAGGTGAGTCACAGTCAGCTGACTTCATCAACACAAACTAACTTTATTTACCTCATTGACCCGAACACACCTGGTGATCACGTGACCATGTTGACCTCGTTGTAAACAAACATGGAGGTTCGCTTTGAATTAAGAAACTCAAATATAAAATCTAATTAAAACAAACAGGCTTCTTGCTGTCCTAAGACTCTTCAGATTATTTTATGTTTTGTCATTTGATTTATTTTATTGATTCCTGTCGGGATGTAATGAGAATATTATAAAATAATAGTAACATTATTCAGTGTAGCTTCAATGGAACCAAAAGACGGTGAAGCTGCTGAAAAATATCTGCTGTGTTTCTGCAGAAGGAAAGAATCAAACTGAAAAGAGAGAAATAGTTCCAGGAAACTTGGCAGAGACACACACACACACACTGCAACGTGGCAGTCCGAGCTTCAGAGTCTCAGGGTTTTGGAGGTTTTGGAGGTTTTGGACTCAGAGTTGATGGATAGTTCAGCTCCTGAATCGTTTGTCCTCTCGGTCGCTGACATCTGTTTGTCCTCAAAACAGCTTCAGCCAATGAGGAGCGTGTATTCTTTCACCTCAGCTCAACTCATACAGAGTGACATCAGAGGGTCTGATGTCACGTTTTCATAAACACAACATCCATATGAGCAGGATTAAATCTGAGGAGGTATTAGTGGATGAAACACATCAACAGTTTTACAGAACATCAGTGTTGTTGGAACCAAAGATACAAATAAATGTGAATCCAGAGAGAAACGATCATGAACGTACTTATTCTCTGTTGTTCTGTTCATCTTCCTTCTTTCTGTCAATAACTTGACTCACGAGTCACGTGACAAAATGTCAATGTTTACGTCCTCTTGGGACATGGCGCCGGACTCCTGGACGGTCTCCTAGAAGGTCAACTTGGACGGTCTCCGGGACGATCTCCTTGATGGTCATCCTGGACGGTTGTCTTGGACGATGTCCTGGAAGGTTGTCTTGGACAATCTTCTGGACGGTCTCCTGGATGGTCATCCTGGAACGGTGTCCTGGACCGTCGTCCTGGACCGTCGTCCTAGTCGGTCTCCTGGACGGTCTCCTGGACCGTCGTCCTGTACCGTCGTCCTGGACGGTCTCCTGGACGATCGTCCTGGACAATGGAAAAGCAAAGGGAGACTTACTGGACGAACATCAGCTCAGTAAAAACAGAACCCCTCAGTTTTATACGGACACTGAGATCACTCTTTTGTTCTTCTGCAGGTCCTCTTTTAGGTTCTCTGGACTGGAACCAGAATGTGATGTGGTCCGGATCCAGATCAGCTCGACGAAGACGCTACATTGAAGAGGCTGAACTGTTTAACATAGAGGTTAATGAACTGTTTAACTTAATGGTTAATGAAATGTTTAACATAGAGGTTGGATTAGAATGTAGATTTTACTGAACTTGTTCAAACTATTTTCCTCTTCCAGGTTTTGTTGGCTGTGGATTATTCTGTTCTTCTTTTCCACGGCCGAGATCACATTCAGAAATATCTTCTGACACTCATGAACATAGTGAGTGAAAACACACATTTGTATTTCAGTGGTAAATGTAGGTGAGTCTTGTTGTACCTGTTGATGGAAGGTAAACTCAGAGATGAGCTAATCATGTACAAATCCACAAAGCTCATGTAGACCGGATGGTCAAACTCCCATGACCCCTGCAGTAAAGAACTGGTTCACCAGAGATAAGGTTTCCCAGATTTACCTCCATACAAACCAAAAAAGGGGGAACCTCCATCCCTGATCACCCATGAACCAGAACCTTCTGCATCTCAGTGTGAATGTAATCCAGTCCTGGCTCTTTGATATCGCATCTCAACAACCTCCGTCACCAGAACCAGAGAGAAGTCCGGCTGTATTATTATCCAACTCATCCCTCTCAGAAGCTGCAGTCCATCTGGCCTCTTTACCTCTCTGACTCAGGTGTGTCCTAGTCTTTTGAGACTGGAAGGTTTTCTTTTTCAGTTTTATACTTCATCGACTTCCTTTTATCCTTGTGGGTCATTGCGCCACCACAACAAAGAGTGATGAGCCTCAGGAAATGTTCTTCTAGAGGTGGGAGGTACGAAGCCTCAGCCAGATGTTCCTAGTTCAGCCTCACAACATGTTTGGATTTGCTTGAGTCTGTGGAGAGCTTTGCCTCATTAGAAAGGACAGCAGGACACAGGAGGACATCAGTGTAAGACAGGAAACAGCCAACATCTGGACGTCCAACAATGCACCCTAAAAAAAGGTCCATCGATACCTTGAGCACCAATCACAAATGTGCCGAGAGGTCCAGTCCACCTGACCTTTCTTTGATCTTGAGTTGAGGCCCCCCACCAGGTGTGAAACAATCACCTTTGAACCCTGCCAAGTTTGGACCCAGGACAGGGGGGCCCTGATTTACTGTTATCTTTGCCTTATCATGAACTGGTACTGTGCGACACTCAACAGGACCCCCCCCCCCCCTACCAATGAAAAGGTAGAAATTTGGGGTTAATGTTCTTGCATTTCCCCAAATTTAGAAAAGATGGCTGGAGATGGTTCAATATATTTACAGCAGCTCTCTCTGTCTGTTTTCAGGTTAATGAGATCTATCAGGATCATTCTCTGGGCACCAACATCAACGTTGTTCTGGTCAGAATCATCATGTTGTCTCCATCAAAGGTACTAAACTCAAAGCTGATGAAGGTTTCTGGTACGATAGTGACTTCCAGGTGTCCACGTAGAGACAATAGTGACTTCCAGGCGTCCACTTAGGGACAATAGTGACTACCAGGTGTCCACGTAGGGAGGCTAAAGACCTCCAGGTGTCCACGTAGGGATGATAGCGACTTCCAGGTGTCCACGTAGGGATGATAGTGACTTCCAGGTGTCCACATAGGGAGGCTAAAGACTTCCAGGTGTCCGCGTAGAGACGATAGCGACTTCCAGGTGTCGACATAGAGACGATAAAGACTTCCAGGTGTCCACGTAGAGACAATAGTGACTTCCAGGCATCCAATTAGGGACAATAGTGACTACCAGGTGTCCACGTAGGGAGGCTAAAGACTTCCAGGTGTCCGCGTAGAGACGATAGCGACTTCCAGGTGTCCACGGAGGGATGATAAAGACTTCCAGGTGTCCACATAGAGACGATAAAGACTTCCAGGTTTCCACGTAGACGATACACCTCTCTGGTCACCACTGTAATGCAATTTTGTGTTTGCTTCAAAAGATTAGTATTTGTTGAGTCCAGTTTTAAGTACTTTTCGCATACTCGCACATTAACACCCTGCATTTATGCTCGGGGGAATCAAAAACAAACACCAGTGTCCGTCCATCAGTCCCAGGAGCTGATCTCTGTGGGGAACCCTCAGAAGAGCCTGGAGAACGTCTGTGGATGGTCGTATCTCCAGCACCGGGAGCAGAATCACGCCGAGCAGCACGACCACACCATCTACCTGACCAGGCAGGAGTTTGGCCCTTCTGGCATGCAGGGTACTTCTGCTAATACCTCCACTAATACTACAAGTACTCAAAACCATCTTCTACCCGAGGAGGAGCTAGGCCTCCTCCGGCATGCAGGGAAGTACTGATGATACTACTAGTAAAGCTACAAATACTGCAACCGCTAACACTTTCTACCTTCGCCATGCAGGGTACTTCTGCTAATACCTCCACTAATACTACAAGTACTCCAACTAACAACATCTACCTGATGAGGAGTTCGTCCCATCCGAAAAAGAAGGGAAGTAGTAATAATACTACCTCTACTGCTTTAAGTACTAGTACTAACACAATTTGGCTGCCTTGGTATGCAGGGTACTACTGCTAATAGTACCACTAATAACACAAGTACTACTACGAACACCATTTACCTGACATCTGCCCTCTCTCTGTAGGTTATGCTCCAGTTACAGGAATGTGTCACCTGCATCGGAGTTGCGTCCTCGTCTTTGAAGACGGGTTTTCCTCGGCCTTTGTAGCTGCTCATGAAATGGGACACGTGTGAGACACAAACACACATTTACACTAACTGCACATTAATATGGCTCTCAGCAATAGAGACTTCCAGGTGTCCACGTAGAGATGATTGTGACTTCCAGGTGTCCAATACTTCTAGGTGGCCAATGACTGACTGTCTCTCTCTCTCTCTCTCTCTCTACCTGTCTGTCTCTCTCAGGTTAGGGATGGAGCATGACGGAGAGGCCAATGACTGTGCTGACGACGTGCCGTTGGGCAGCATCATGTCCCCGAGGGTTCAGGCCACCTTCCATCAGTACCACTGGTCCCGCTGCAGCTGGAGGGAGCTGCACAAGTACCTGCAGTGAGTACTACAAGTAATACTACATGTACACTCATTGTACATCTACCACCTGAACCAGAACACCGTCTGTATCTCTGTCTGTCTGACTCTCTGTCTGTCTCTCCAGTACCTACGACTGTCTCCGTGACGACCCGTTCAACCACGATTGGCCGGCTCAGCCTCAGTTACCAGGGTTTCAGTACTCACTGGACCAACAGTGTCGCTTTGACTTCGGACCAGGATACAGCCTCTGTACTGGAGTATGTCTGTCTGTCTGTGTATCTGTTTGTCTGTCTGTCATTCCGCCTGTCTGTCTCTCTGTACTGCAGTTAGTCTGTCTGTATGTATGTCTGTCTGTCTGACTCTCTGTCTCTCTGTCTGTTTGTCTGTCTGTCTCACTGTCTGTCTCTCGCTCTGTCTGTCTCTCTCTCTCTCTGTCTGTGTGTATGTCTGTCTGTCTGACTCTCTCTCTCTCTCTCTCTCTCTGTCTCTCTGACCTGTCTGTCTCTCTCAGTGACGTGCGGTGAGGTTCGTGGCTGGCGAACCTCACCAACCTGTTTTCAGAAGCGGAGCGCGAGATCCCGCGATAATCTGTGTAACAACCACGGATTTCTAAACAGAACAACAAACACATACAAAGAAAGTTACTTTTCCTGTCCGCCGTTGAATTGCTGTTGATTTGGTCATATTTCCCTGTTTAAGCTTAGATATTTGAACAAGCATGAACCCAACCCGTGGGCTCTCACATTTTACATGGAAATTACATTTATATTTATAGCACAGATCAGTAGATAAATATTATTTTTTTTAATTTTATTATTATTTGTTTTTTACTTTTCATGATGACAGGTGAGGCTCTGCCTCCCCTGACCGCACGTCCCTGGTCTCTCTCTCTGTCTGCCTGTCTCTCTCTCCGTCTCTCTCTCTGTCAGTATGTCTGTCTCTCTGACCTGTCTGTGTCTGTCTCTCTGTCTCTCCGTCCCCGTATCATCCATCTTCAGTAGAACTGAGTTTGTCTCCATAGAAAACATCTGGAGACAATGAACCGTCCTGTTTTTAGTCCACTGTTCTCATCACATGTGTTGTTGAAGACACATCTGTTCAGGATGTGACACGTTTGATGACATCAGAGTTACTATGATGTCATCTTTGTCCCCAGTACTCCAACCTTGAACCCTGTAAACAGCTGTGGTGCAGCGACTACAACAACCCGTTCTACTGTAAGACCAAGAAAGGTCCTCCGCTGGACGGGACCAAGTGTGGACCGGGGAAGGTGAGGACACCTCCAGGTCAGACATAGCATCTTAGCATGCTAACAGGTTAAAACTAAGATGGTGAACATGATACCTGCTGACCATTAGCATGTTAGCATGCTAACAGGCTGAAACTATATATTTTAATTCAGCAATGTCCCCCTGCCTCCTGTCTTTATGCTAAGCTACGCTAACCTTTGTCTCTTTGCAGCACTGTTTTAAGGGTTTCTGCATGAAGTTGACCCCCAACCTGCTGAGACAAGATGGCGGCTGGGGAACATGGAGTCCGTTCGGCGGCTGCTCCAGGACCTGCGGGGGCGGGGTCAGGTTTCGGGCCCGACGCTGTGACACTCCAGCGTGAGTCAGCTGTCAATCATCTGATGATGTCACAGACCAAAGCCACCAATCAGACGCTTAACCTGTTGTTGTTCTCAGTCCAACCAATGGGGGGCGCACCTGCTTCGGAAACAGTTTCGAGTTCCAGAAGTGCAGCCAAGAAGAGTGTCCACCTCTGACTGACTTCAGGTCAGTAGATTGTGTGTGTGTGTGTGTGTGTGTGTGTGTGTGTGTGTGTGTGTGTGT
>NW_022280256.1:74987-75196 GCF_004355925.1 Anarrhichthys ocellatus | reverse complement strand
TGTGTGTGTGTGTGTGTGTGTGTGTGTGTGTGTGTGTGTGTGTGTGTAGTTGATTTGTTGTGTTTGTCTTTCAGAGAGGATCAGTGTAAAGTCTGGAATCCATTTATGGAACATGAAGGAATGAAACATCACTGGCTGCCGTACCAACACCCTGACCGTAAATACACACTCATAATATTTGTTATACTATATTGATCCCTTTAAGGGGG
>NW_022280256.1:68531-69987 GCF_004355925.1 Anarrhichthys ocellatus | reverse complement strand
ACACTTTATACACTTTACACACACATTATACACACTTTATACACTTTTAGTTTATCACGTTTCATTCTTCAGTCTGTTGTGTTATAATTATATCATTTTACTCTATCAAAATGTTCAAATATGTGGTTTTCACTATAGCAGTTTATTTATTCTTTTGTATTCATTTTAGGATATTTGATATAACCATAGTTTATGTATCATTCACACTTTATACACTTTATATACTTTATACACACTTTACACAAACTTTATAGACTTTATACACATATACATTTTATACACACTATATAGACTTTAAATACTTCACACAGTTTATGTTCCGTTAACATAGCATAACATAATGTATCACAGTAAAGTATAACATAAAGTAGAATACGTAGTACTACTTTATGTATTTTATTTATGTATCACAGTAAAGTATAACACAAAGTAGTATACATAGTACTACACGTATATTTAGATTTCCTCCCACAGTGAAGAACAGAACTGTGATCCAGATCTGATCCAGTGCACTTCCCTCCTTCCTCCCTCCTAAGTCCTCCTCTCTGTCCTTGTTTCCTCTCTCCTCGTGCAGCATGTAGGATGTGACGGACAGATCGCTTCAGACCAGCAGGAGGACCGATGTGGAGTCTGTGGAGGAGATAACTCCAGCTGTAAGATCATCAAAGGGAACTTCACCCGCAGCACCACGAAACAAGGTCTGAAAGAAAGTCTTTCAATGTAAAGTAGATGTTTCTGTTGGAGTCTTCATTAAGGACCAATAAAGGATTGTGGTTCCCTTTGACTAGGTTACCTGAAGATCCTGGAGATCCCCAAAGGAGCTCGACATCTGCTGATCCACGAGTTTAAAGGAACTTCTCACATCCTGGGTAAGAGGGGAGGAGGAGGAGCCTGAAGAACTTCTTATCCTTCATGTGGAAAACCTTGATTTCACTGTTTTCCTGTTCCAGCGCTGATGAACCAGGAGACGGGCCACCTCTTCCTCAACAACGAATACGAGCTCCCAGAATCCCGAGCAATGATCGAGAAGGGTGTGGCGTGGGAGTACAGCGGCACCGAGGAGCAGGAGTCCATCCAGACCACGGGGCCACTGAAATACGGAGTCCTGCTCATGGTCCGTCCGTCACCACAGGAGGTCCAACATGCTCCCGTTGTATCTGAGTCTAAGTCTGTGTCTCTGTCCATCAGGTGCGGTCTCATGGAGACTCTAAGGTGACGGTGTCCTACAAGTACGTCATCCAGGACCGCCTCCGGTCCAACCTGGAGTCCAACTTGGTGCAGGAGGATGCCATCTTCTACGAGTGGGCGCTGAAGAAGTGGTCGCACTGCTCTAAGCCCTGCGGAGGAGGTAATGCACCAAGTCCGGTACTCGGGGTGGTCACGTGGATAACCATGGTAACGGGGGGGGGGGGGGGGGGGGGGGGGGGGGGGGGGGTTGTTTTTGGTTGGCTGGGAG
>NW_022280256.1:56955-68431 GCF_004355925.1 Anarrhichthys ocellatus | reverse complement strand
GGGGTTAATGGTGGCTAACGGTATTTTGTCTGGTTGACAGGGAAACAGTACACAAGGTTCGGCTGCCGGAGAAAAGCTGACGGGAAGATGGTTCAGAGGACGTTCTGCTCCAACATCAACAAACCGAGAGCCATCAGCCGCACCTGCAACGGCGACACCTGCAGCTCCCCCAGGTAACAACCACAGCTCACCTGATTCTGGTCTGGAACCACAGGATCAATTTGGATCCAGCTCAGTTTGGCAATGTATTTAAAATATTTCAAAAAGGGAAAATATTGCATTATATCAAGACACTGTACAATATTGACTAGACTCCACTGACTAGGAAATAAAGAAGAACAAAAATAAGAAAGCATGGTTCATTGTCTGTTCCTGTCTCGTCAGCTGGGTGACCGGGGAGTGGGAAGACTGCAGTGCCACCTGTGGTCAGACAGGGTGGCGGCGGCGCTGGGTGTCCTGCCAGCAGATGTCCAGCAGGGGGCAGCGCTCAGTGCCCAGCAAACTCTGTGGTGAGGACCGGCCGGAAGTGAAACAAACCTGCAATCGTTTACCGTGTCCAGCTTCCTGGAGAGTTGGGCCCTGGACCCCGGTACGAAGACTGGAATCATTAACAAAGTCACAAAGTCATTTTACCACAAGCAATTCTCCAGTTGGACTACCTTGACCTTCTCTTTTTTTGGACTATGTCTGCCTCCATCTCTCTGGACTACCCCTTCGTCACTCGTTCTGGAATACCTTTAAGTTCCTTAAGTACCTTTTAACTGCTTCCAATCTGAACTACTTCTACATCCTTCTTTCTGGACCACCTCTACCTTTCTCTTTCTGGACCACCTCTACCTTTCTCTTTCTGGACCACCTCTAAATTCCTTCTTTTCGGACTTCCTCTACCTTTCTTCTTTCTAGACTACTTCCCCTTC
Source organism: Anarrhichthys ocellatus (assembly GCF_004355925.1). Lineage (NCBI taxonomy): Eukaryota > Metazoa > Chordata > Actinopteri > Perciformes > Anarhichadidae > Anarrhichthys > Anarrhichthys ocellatus. The sequence continues at coordinate 67,514 of NW_022280256.1, read as the reverse complement.
ATTCTTTAGGGACTACTTCTCACTTCCTTCCTTCTGGACCACCTCTACCTCCTCTTTATGGATTACTTTTACTTCCATCTTTCTTGTCTACCTCTACCTTTCTTGTATCTAAACTACCTCACTTCCTCCTTTCAGGACTAAATCTAATTCCTTCAGGACTACCACCTGACTTGGCCATAATAAACATTGAATCCAGATCAATGACTGATCAGTTTATAAACTGAACAACTGAGTTTGACCAATATGTTTGTGTTTGTAGTGTTCAGTATCCTGCGGAAATGGGACTCAGGAGCGTCAGGTTGCATGTTTGAGTCCTGAGGGTTTAGCCCGTAACTGTAGTGATTTTCCACCAATCAAGACCCGCACCTGCCATCCTGCCCCCTGTAGCGGTAGGCATCGACCCATCACATACCAGATAAATGTGCACTGACGGAGTGGGAGGCATGCTGGGAGATGTAGTCTGTGTGTAAGCTAACTGTGTGGTTGTCTCCCCCTGCAGGTGACCAGAAGAATGTCATCATTCAGTGGCTGTCCAGGTCCAACCCAGGCTTCCCAGCTCCAAAGATCTCCTCCAGTAAATCACACATAGTCCTCCTCATCCTCCTTTGCAGTCATTGTGAATGTTAGATGAATAGATAAATAAACCTGAACCTGATCACATTGTTCTGCTCCGGTGGTCCATCTTGTCTCCAGGGCAGCGGTGCCGTGGTGACCGCTCGGTGTTTTGCCGGATGGAGGTGTTGAGTCGGTACTGCTCTATCGCCGGTTACCGTCAGATTTGCTGCAAGTCCTGCAACGAGGGAAACCTCAGCAACTCCAGCAACTCCACCAATTCCAGCAACTTCAGCAGCATTTTCCCGCCGACGGCCGACAGGTTGGAGTCGGAACGTTCCACTAAAAGCTCGACCGCACCTTAAAGTGATCTGATGTCACTGATCTTCTGGTTTTTGTTGTCTTGTAGTTCCTGGAGTGTAACCATGGAGACGATGACATCAGCGTCCGACAACGGCAACGTCACCAGTGACATCATCATCAGCAGCAGCAGGCTGCCTCCCACCGTCGCTGTGACTCCGCCCCCGACCAGCAGGAGCAGCACCGACTTTGTGTACGTGGAGTACGACGATTATAACGAGTACCCGTCCTACGAGCATACTCTTATCATTCCAACTACTACTACTGCTACTACTACAAGGCGACCAAGAAAAACTGCTTCCCCACATTTATTCAAGAAGAAATCTCCCACAATGCCCCCAGTAACCGCTGACCCTGATGACATCATCACCGCCACGTCATCATCAGGGGGGAGGAGCCTCCAAACAGAAGCGACCTCGTCCTCCTTCCCGAACAACTCGGTGGACGAGGTCCCATACCGGGTCGTGGGATTGGACGGTGACGTAACCAGAGGACAGAACCAGTTTGTGCGGATGCCTCCGATCGGCGAACGAACGCAGAACAAACGAATCCAACAGCTTCTGAACGAGAAACGACGGAAGGATCTCGTGAGGAGCAGAGAAGGTCGGACTGACAGGAAACAGGGATTATAAAAACACATAAAACATTTCATTTATTTTTGTTGTTCACTCGTGATGATGCATGTGCAGCTTGCTCACTTTCCGCTAACGCTAACGAACTCTTAACGAGAAACCGACCGCAGAGCCGACGAGACAAACAACCGACTTCACCTTCATTGTTTCCTCAAATGTAGAATAAAGATCAAAGGTTTACCGTATACAACCAGAATGTTCACGATGTAACAAATAATCCTGTTTATGAATAAAGCAAAGTCTCATCCAGCTGATGATGTCATCACGACTCGTGTTAAAGGGACAGTTCAACAGCTAGCTTAGCTTAGTATTAAGACTGGAAACAGCTAGCCTGGCTCTGTATGAAGGTAACCACCTAGCAATTATAATAAATTAGCATGTTTCATCTGGTTTGTTTCATCTGAACAAAAACAAAGAAAATGGTTTAATTAAAACCTTAAAACAGAATGTATCTGTTTTGTATTCAGTTTCTGCACAAAACAACCAAATGAAAGTCTGAACATCTCGTTCTCATGAACAGCTGCTGGTCTGTTAAACATCAGAGTTCAGATGTGATGAGTCACGACTTCATGGATTCTTTGAGGATCAAAGGAAACATGAAACATGACACTGAACATCTGAAGAAGAATCAATATAGTCTTTAAAAACAAGCTCAAAAGTTATTAATATTATTATTTTATATATATATTTCTTATGTATTAACAGCTTTATTTATGTATATCTGGATAATTTTAACTTCTTCAGTGTTTTTCATATTAAATATAATATTTCATAATAAAAAAACATTTTTTAAATAAAAGTAGAATGTTTCTCTCTGAGATGAAGAACAATAGAAGAAGATGGTAACAGAAACTAGAAAGTAATTTAATACATTTACTCAAGTACAAGTATGAGGTACTTATACTTTACTTGAGTATTTCCTTTAACTGCTACTTTCTACTTCTTCACTACATCTTAAAAGTACACATTGTACTTTCTACTGAACTCCATTTATATAATAACTTTAGTCACTAAAACAAAATATAATCCATTAATAAATTATGTTTTATTATAAATATATAAAGCCATTAGAATGAGCTCCACCTTCACCAGCTGAAACAATAAAGTAATGAATACATGAATACAATATGTATCATTCAGCATAATGACTGATTTACTTTATTGATCATTTGATGCCTGCGAGGATGAACTCAGGACTCAATCCCCCATGAGCTGCCTGATCCCGGGCTGTTTTAACCCTCGCGCCGTCCTTGACAGACAGAAGCTAAGATGGCGGCCTCAGCGGTGAGAGCTCTCAGCTCGGGTTTAAAGAACATCAGAGAGATCAGAGTCCTCCTCTGTCAGAGCTCTGCGGCCAGCAAAGGGGCCAGGTGAGACCGGAAGAGTACAGTATATATGCACAAAGAGTGAGTATATAGAACCGAAGTAGAGTGTGACCTGAACAGAGCTAACAGTTAGCAGCTAACTAGCTGGCTGTTAGCTGCTCTGAGGTTATTCTGACGGATGTTAGCAGCTAACAGTTAGCAGCTGTTAGCAGCTAACAGTTAGCGTTAGACCTAGAACAAGCTGGACTTCTTCCTCAGACTTCACAATAGAAACAGAAGTTAGTCTACATCAGTTATATTATACATATATATCAGGAGTATTTAATTAAAATGAAAGAGGTCCAGTTAGAGAGAACAGTTGTATTAAACGTCTGTATGTCAGATAAAATAAATAGTTATAGTGAATAATATCTGAACATTATTATGAAATAATGTTTTCCAATTGAACTGTAATAATAAACAATAAAGACTTTAACTGTCTGTGTTTAGAGACTTTGTGGAGCAGCATTACGTGACTCTGAAGACCTCCAACCCAGACTTCCCGATCCGGATCAGAGAGTGTTCTGGAGTCCAGGCCCAGGTCTGGGCCCGATACGGTGAGTCGCTACTTCAACTGCTTTCATTTACAGTGCTGTCGCTTCATTGCTTTCATTGAAGTAATACCTTTATTAATTATAATGATCTCTGTGTTCAGATTTTGGGAGAGAGAGCAGCGTCTCAGTGGACAACATGTCAGCTGATCAGGTGGCTGGAGCTCTGCAGACTCTGGTTCAGTCCAAACCCTGAAGTGGTTTCGTCCAAACATTTTTTCAGTTTGTATGTAAATGTGTTGATATGAATAAACCTTATTATTAATGTTACTCTGTTTCCTGCTTCTTTGTTTATAGTTATATTTATCTTGCTTTATTTTCTCTGGATTATTTAAGGGGTTTCACTGGGGTTTAAGGGGTTTCACTGGGGCTTGAGGTGGTTTCACTGGGGCTTGAGGTGGTTTCACTGGGGTTTAAGGTGGATTCACTGGGGCTTGAGGTGGTTTCACTGGGGCTTGAGGTGGATTCACTGGGGTTTAAGGTGGTTTCACTGGGGCTTGAGGTGGTTTCACTGGGGTTTAAGGTGGATTCACTGGGGCTTGAGGTGGTTTCACTGGGGTTTAAGGTGGTTTAAGGGGTTTCACTGGGGCTTGAGGTGGATTCACTGGGGTTTAAGGTGTTTTACTTAAATATGTTATTGTTATTGTATAAAGTGACTATTCTCACTTGATGATAAATCTTCATACACAGAACCTTCAGTTTGAAAGGATTATTAACATCTTATTTATGATTCAATAATTTCAGGTTTATTGGTGTGATCTCATGTTGAATATTTAATATCTAAGGGTTAGGGTTAACCCTAACCCTCTGATTGGCTGCTGTTGATCAGTTGAATAAATACGAGTCTGGCTCCAGCTGGTCCTGGAGAACCTTCATCATCAGCAGTCCCTCTGTAGACCTGAAGGGGGCAGCAGAGCTCAGGGAACGTCAGTCACTTATTATTAATCATAAGGATAATGATAATAATAATGATCAGTTCAGGCAGTCTTGAATATTCACTTACTATCTGTTTCATATTTTATAAAATGAACTAATCTTATTGTTTTTATAATGAACAATGATTAAATTGTATTAAAGTTATAAAACGTATGGGGGCGACTGTGGTGAATTGGGTAGCAGCCACAGGTTTACAGCTTGAGTTTCTGCCTGTAAGCAGGAATCAGATGGACCATGACGTGGTCGGAGAGTCCCAGTGCAGCACGAGGGACGGCGTGATAGGCCCCGCTGATTGTGTGTAACAGTGGTCCAGAATGTTCTCCTCTCTGGTTGAGCATTTAATAAACTGTCTGTATTTAGGGAGTTCATGGCTGAGGTTTCCTTTGTTAAAGTCACCAAGGACAATAACTAAAGAGTCCGGGTTGGTCCGCTCCGCACACACTATCTGTTCAGCGAGTGTCCGCTGTGCCTCCTGCACGTTGCCCTGCGGCGGCATGTAAACACTGACCAGAATGAATGAACTCACGGGGAGGTAAAAGGGTTTACAGTTTATAATGAAAGATTCCAGATCAGGAGAACAGTGCTGTAGAATCACTGTCACATCGTTGCACCAGCAGGGATCGGCTCAAGTAAAAGGCGTCAGGAGTCTGTCTATGTCAGCAACCCACCCGACCCGTCTTGAAACACGGACCAAGGAGTCTAATGCACGTCGGGGAGGTGGAGTGTGAGTGTGTGCGATAGGACCCGAAAGATGGTGAACTATGTCTGGGCAGGGCGAAGCCAGAGGAAACTCTGCTGGAGGCCCGTAGCGGTCCTGACGTGCAAATCGGACGTCCGAACTGCAGGGTCTGAACTGAAAAACAACGATCTGAAATCTGAAACTGAAAATATAAAATCTGAAACTGAAAAATATAAGACCTCAAATAACAAAATATATATGAAAGTGAAACATGAAAAAGAAAATTGTATTCAAAAAAATTCCAGAACTGAATCAAAATTATATTCAACCCAATAAAATGTTTCATTCACTTATTTTTATTTTGAATACATTGCTGTATTTTTGAATGTTCAAGACCACAACTTGAACTTCCAGGTTCATTTTTTTTTAAAATGAATAAACCTTTTGACCTGGATTTAGCTCCATAGAAGCCAGCCAGCTGCGCGGAGTCCGGTATGGATCCACAGAGCCAGGTCTCAGTGAAGCACAAAACGGAGGATGAAGAAAAGTCTCTGGCCTGATCCCAATGTCCCCCCTAAACCCTCAAACCCTGAACCCTCAAGGACTTACTGACGTCACCTGGTAAGTGGTTGAGGGAGAGACTGTGAGGGCTTGAAATGGTGTAAATAACAATGGAACAGCACTTTGCTGCAACATATCACATTACCATGAAAACTACAAAAAATATGATGTATAATTGTGTGTATTTATTTTATACTTTGTACTCCCTGATTTGAAAGTCTTCCAGGCTCTTTCCTCACAAGATGAGGTGATTTTATATAATCTATTTACTCGTTTTTATCAAAACAGCTTCAATGACAAAATCAAATATTTGATGAATAAATAAATACATATCTTCTGATTTCATGTTTATTTTTTGTTCCATCTTTAACCCTTAATGTTTCTGAGTAAATGTATTATGACAGGCTGAACACACGTGATCCGTCCTCTTTGTTTACCTTTTTTTTACGTCTCCATGCGTCCACTGGTTACCCCGTGTTTAACGTCACATTGCAATGATTTGTGGGTAATTCCCTTAGGCTAAATCAGCATACCATGCTGACTTACGGAAAGGGTTCAGTCCGCTGGAGTCGTCCCTTGATGTTTATGAGCTCATCTCTGGTGAAAGAGCTCCGGGTATCACAGCAGAAAACAGTATTTACAACAAAAACAACACAAAACAATGAGCACCAACACACCGAGGCAGCTGTCTGCTGCGCCATCATGAGGCTGTTCATAATGTTAATATATTATTAATAATGTTAATTATATTAATGTATTATTCATGTTAATAATGTGAATGTATTATTCATATTTATAATATTTAATAGTACAACAGTCACATTTTAATACTTTAAATATATTGTACTGTAACACAGTACTTTTACTTAGAAGTCTGTATTTTTTAATTGTACCTTTATAATATCTGATCGTGTTTAATGATCTTTGTCTCAGTGAAACATTATAAACATTATAAACATAAAAACATGTTTGTTGTGATTATTAAACGGACTGTGACGTTATCAGAGCGGAACAGGACGTGACGTCACAACAGATTGAGGTTCCTGTGAGGAAGCTAACCCACTAGCAGCGCCGATAAACAACAACAAGGTTTTTCCTCTTCTTCTGTGAAACCAGCTCATCTTCAGCCGAAGAAGAGACGCGACGCTCCGCCGCAGAGATGCCGGAAAGTGAGTTCGAGCTCCAGAAGTCTGCTAGCTAGCGCTCTGTTAGCACGCTAACACGTTAGGCTGCGTTATCACCATGCTAGCCGATGTTTAGCTAAATAGATGCGGTTAAGTTTATTAATAAGGACACAACAGATTAAAGCTAAACTAAACACAAATAAGCTAATAAGTGTCTTTATGTATTAAGTAGTGTAGACGCTGAGTCACCTTCTGCACGAGGCTCAGTTAGCTTAGCGTAGCTCTACCGTCCTCTCTTAGCATCACAACAAACAGACAAATTAAAGCTGCATGCTCTTCTGTGTGTAGTACTACTAGATGTTTTATTTCTCTACTACTACATGTTGCATTGCTCTACTACTACATGTTTTATTGTACTACTACTACTACATGTACTACTAGAGGTACATATAGTACTTTTTACTGTACTACATCTTAGAGTAGTGCTGGGCGGTATACCGGTCGGAGCTAGTTGTCTTAAGTTAGCTAGCTAGTCTGCTAACAGCTAGAAGAAGCTCCGTCGCTACATTAAAGAACAGAAAAGAGCGATGCAGGAGGACCAGAGAGAGACCGGAGATGCACCAATACAATTTGTGCCCAAGAGAGGAGCTGCGTCTGCTGTTTGGAGGTTTTTTGGTTTAAAAAAATCTGACGTACATCAAAAAACGATATATTGTAAAGTTTGTCGAGCCGATGTTATTGCCTCTGGTGGCAACACTAGCAATTTTCTCCATCACCTCAGCCGAAAACATGTGTTAGAATACGAAGAGTGTATGCAATTACGGTACTCGGATGCTTTTTTGAATATTTTGGTCAGATACATATGCAACGCTGATTACCGTAATATGTGTGGTATTTGTTATAAATGTTTCTAAACGTTGGTACATAGAGTGATAAGAAGCTGTACATGGAGGGACTTAGGACCCAGGGGAATGTAGGTGAAGGAAACAGGAAGTGACGGAAGACACGCCACAGGAAGTGACGGAAGACACGCCACACAAACGGCTGGCTGGTTGGCCGGCGGTTCTTGTGTTAGTTTTCGGCGTTAATTAATTAATGCGTTAACGCAAAGAAAAAAAAATACCTGATATACTGTGAAACCGCCAGAATCTTACGAAATACCGTGATATGCATTTTTGGTCATACCGCCCAGCACTAACTCAGAGGTACTTTTTAATACTACTATGTAAATACTACTGTTCTCTGTGTACAGCTGAGAGCTACTCCAACCCTTTGGCCCCTGAGGGCCATGAGCTGGACGACCACAGAGCAGCTGCTCAGTGAGTATTATTACACAGTTTGTGTGTTTCTGTAGTAGTATCATGGAAACATGGCCGACACGTTGTAGTCATTCTCTCATTAACTCTCCAGGTCCAAACTGACCAATGATGACTTCAGGAAGCTGCTGATGACGCCAAGGGCAACGCCCTCCTCGGCCCCGCCCTCTAAGTCCAGACACCATGAGTGAGTGATGTCGATGATGATGAAGATGATGATGATGATTAAGGAATTAACTGGATCATTATTTTATCTCCCAGAATGCCGAGGGATTACAACGAGGATGAGGATCCTGCAGCGAGGAGGAGGAAGAAGAAAAGGTGATTATTGATGAGATAATAAGTCTTATTGATTAGATAATCATCCTGAGCTTTGTTTAATCCGATCATGTCTCCATTGTCATTATTTCTTCATTGCAGCTACTATGCTAAGCTACGTCAGCAGGAGATGGAGCGAGAGAGAGAGCTGGCTGAGAAGTACAGAGACCGAGCGAGAGAGAGACGAGATGGAGTCAACAAAGACTACGAGGAGACCGAGCTGATTAGCACCACCGCTAACTACAGAGCTGTAGGACCCACCGCTGAGGCGTGAGTAATGCTAATGCTAACAGAGCTAACACTACAGCTAACTACAGAGCTTTAGGACCCACCGCTGAGGCGTGAGTAATGCTAATGCTAACAGAGCTAACACTACAGCTAACTACAGAGCTTTAGGACCCACCGCTGTGGCGTGAATAATGCTAATGCTAACAGAGCTAACAGCACAGCTAACCACAGAGTTGTAGGACCCACCGATGTGACGTACATATATTTGTAATTAATACTTGTATATTTTTTGTGTTCGTTTCAGAGACAAGTCAGCAGCAGAGAAACGGCGTCAGCTGATCCAGGAGTCTAAGTTCTTGGGAGGTGACATGGAGCACACTCACTTGGTGAAAGGTCTAGACTTCGCTCTGCTGCAGAAGGTGAGTGTTCACACTTTATCCAACATGGTTAGCTCTAATGCTGCATGTAGCTACAGGGTTAGCATTAATGCTGCATGTAGCTCCAGATAAACATTTTGAAGTAGCTTATTTTGTAGAGCTATGCATTTGTAGCAGTTTGTTACCTAGATGCAAACAAGCAGCTGCTATAAAAGGGTTATACAAGGGCTAATAGTCTCTGTGTGTGTGTGTGTGTGTGTGTGTGTGCGTGTGTGTGTGTGTGTGTGTGTGTTTTTTACAGGTCAGAGCTGAAATCACCAGTAAAGAGAGAGAAGAAGAAGACATGATGGAGAAAGTCCAGAAAGAGGCCAAGTATGAAACCAGATATTAAAACATTCTATTTGAGTCAACAACAAATCAACTTCACAGTAAAGTTAGTTTTCTACGAAAGAACCGATGAATATTACCTGTCTGTCTGACATTTGACCTGTCTGTCTGACCTTTCAGGAAAGACGTGGAGCCGGAGGAGAAGATCGAGTTCAAGACTCGTCTCGGTGAGTCTGGTTTCATTCTGAAGTTATTGTGATGATGATGATTGTTTTTGTTTTAAAATGAAGACAACGTTAATATCTCCAGACTAAAGTTGTAATATTTAGGAAGAAGAAGTTCTGCTGATGTTTTCCTCAACATATATGAACTATCTCAGGGAGGAACATCTACCGGGTGGTGTTCAGGACGGGTCAGGTGGAGAGGAACGAGCTCTTCCTGCCCGGCAGGATGGCGTACGTGGTCGACCTGGACGACGAGTTCACCGACACCGACATCCCGACAACTCTGATCCGCAGCAAAGCCGACTGTCCGAGCATGGAGGTACCGACGCTCATTCAAATTAATTCTACATGTAGCTACAGGGTTAGCATTAATGCTACTTGTAGCTACATGGTCAAATTAATAGAACATGTAGCTACATGGTCAAATTAATAGTACATGTAGCAATATGGTCACATTAATGCTACATGTAGCTATATGGTCACATTAATGCTACATGTAGCTATATGGTCACATTAATGCTACATGTAGCTATATGGTCACATAAATGCTGCATGTAGCTACATGGTCACATAAATGCTGCATGTAGCTACATGGTCACATAAATGCTGCATGTAGCTACATGGTCACATTAATGCTGCATGTAGCTACATGGTCACATTAATGCTGCATGTCGCTACATGGTCACATTAATGCTGCATGTCGCTACATGGTCACATTAATGCTGCATGTCGCTACAGGGTTAGCATCAATGCTGCATGTCGCTACAGGGTTAGCATCAATGCTGCATGTAGCTACAGGGTTAGCATCAATGCTGCATGTAGCTACAGGGTTAGCATCAATGCTGCATGTAGCTACAGGGTTAGCATCAATGCTGCATGTAGCTACAGGGTTAACATCAATGCTGCATGTAGCTACATGGTCAAATTAATACTACATGTAGCAACATGGTCAAATTAATGCTACATGGTCAAATTAATGCTGCATGTAGCTACATGGTCAAATTAATGCT
>NW_022280256.1:25989-36955 GCF_004355925.1 Anarrhichthys ocellatus | reverse complement strand
ATATATATGTATATGTATATATATGTATATGTATATATATATATATACGTATATATGTTTACTCTCTCTGATTCCTCTGTTGGTCACATTCATCACAGTGACAGGAAGAGCCGACCAATCAGATCACACACACACACACCTACATGTGTGTGTGTGTGAGAGTGTGTGTGTGTGTGATGGAGGGAAAACTAGGCTAAAACACAGCGGGTTAATGTCACGACACAATTCACACCTCCATCTATCTCACACACACATGGTTTGGACCAATCAGAGAACAGAACTGACTCTATGAAGAAAAAAGAAAAACATTTTTAAAAAGTTTGAAGATGATGATGAAGAGGAGGAGACATGTCAGTAGAGTAAATTAATGTTTTAAATATTTTAATGACCAACTACAAAAGTAAACAAACCGATAAAGTTTGAATTATTGAAAGATGAAGTCACATGACTTCAGGCTGTGACCTCATCGGGACTTCAATCACTTTAACGGTTTCACCTTTAATTCTAAAATGTTTAATGAACACGTTCAGTATTTACACTTAAAAACAAACAATAAACACTGTTTACTGTACACTAAAAACATCAACTAATCTGCTGCTGCCTCGTTAAGAACAGCTCGTTAAGCAGGATGCTGCCCGTCTGACCATGCCCACCTGTGATTCTTTACCCGTTAAGGGTCAGAACTCGTTAAGAGTCAGAACTCGTTAAGTTATGTTTCTTAATACATTGAGAAACCCGATAAATGAACAGCAACAGTACTTCTACTACATTAAGTACTGCAGGTAGTACCAGTACTACGACTTGTAACTACTAAACACAAGTTTTACAGCAGTAAAGGAAGATTAAATTCAAGTTCAGGTGTGGCTCCACCCCCTACAGGTGATAACTGTCCAGGCGGGGCTAACGGGATAACAATAATGATGATAGTTAAAGGAGAAGTGGCTGATGGGATTTTGAGTTTTCAGTTCCTCTCTTGTTTTTGAGGCGTCTTTTGTCTGGTTTACTTTTTCAGGTCTCCTCCTCTTCATCATCTCCTCCTCTTCATCCTATTCATCAGTTCCTCCTCTTCATCAGCTCCTCTTCTTCATCAGCTCCTCTTCTTCATCAGCTCTTCCTCAGCTCCTCCTCTTCATCCTCTTCCTCATCATGTGGTCTGAGGTCTCAGAAGACAGGTGAAGGTTTGATGAACGCTCGGTTTTCTGCAGTAAAACAGGAAGTTCATTTCAGTTTTTATTTAAATTATTTACATCTTCAGGTAACAAGTCTTCAGACCTCGTTAAAGAAAATCCACATGTTTGTTTCTAATGAGAACTTTTCATAATAAAAGTCTGTCACGTGAAAATGAAGCTGAAGCTCGACAACACATCAACACTTTGATGAATGAATCTTATTATCTGTGTGTGTGTTAGTGTTTGTGTGTTAGTGTGACGACCCCTCTCATCCACTAGGGGTCTGTGTCCGGTTTGCTGCCCACTGTCTTTCAGGATGTTGATCGGCATCTAACGAGCCCACCTGAGCCTGCTGGAAATGGCCGGCTATAAAGATGCACCACCTGAACATGGCGAGGTGCCTCCCCTCCTCTCCTCATGGCAGCGGCTTCATTTGATTAATTCTTTGGTTGTTTGTTTGTTTTTGTTTAGTGGTTATTTGTTCGTTAAATAAATGTCTATTTATTACATTTATCACTCATCTTGTCTCCCTATGTTGCAGCCTTCGAGCCCGGTCGTAACAGTTAGTGTGTGTGTGTGTGTGTGTGTGTGTGTGTTAGTAATAATAATAATAATAATGCATTCTATTTGTAACGCACTTTTCATTAAAAAAATCTCAGAGTGCCACAGAGCCAGTACATAGTTAAACATAGTAAAAACAAACTAGAATAAAATAACTAGTAAACATAATACAAAACCAGTGAATGAACAGAAACACAAAATAAATAACTGACAGTGATTTAGGTCAGAAAGGCCTTCCTGAATAGAAAGCTTTTTAGGCCGGTCTTAAAGAGACCAGTGTTTGTGTTGCCCTTAGGTGGTCAGGGAGTCTGTTCCATAGGCGTGGAGCTGCCGAGACAAAGGCCCGGTCGCCCATGGTGCGGAGCTTGGTGTTGGGGACCCGGAGGAGCGAGCTGTTTGATGATCTGAGGGTGCGGGTGGAGATTTGGGGAGTGATGAGCTCTTGTAGGTAGGGAGGTGCGTGTCCATTTATGCATTTATGTGTGAGTAGTAGGACTTTGTAGTCAATCCGGAATGAGACAGGGAGCCAGTGTAGTAAGTGCAGAATGGGTGTTATGTGCTCATACTTCCGGATTCTCATCAGGATCCTGGCAGCGCTGTTTTGGATGTATTGCAGCTTCTGGATGTCCTTGGCAGTGATCCCAGTGAATAGTGAGTTACAGTAGTCCAGTCTTGAGGAGATAAAGGTGTGGACGAGCTTCTCTGCATCTGACTGGGTTAAAGTGGGGCGGAGTTTGGAGATGTTTTTGAGATGATAAAAGGAGGTTTTGCACAGATGTTTTATATGGTCATTAAAGATCAGGTAAGGGTCAAACCTAACTCCCAGATTAGTGACTGTGGAGGAGAGGGGGATGACCTGACCGTCGAAGGTGAGATGAGTTATGGAGGATGACTGAAGTTTTGCTACTGTTTAACTGGAGAAAGTTGTTGCTCATCCACGCCTTTATCTCTCCAAGACAGGAGGTGAGACATGACATGGCTGCAGAGGGGCTTGGGGCAGCTTTGATGTAGAGCTGTGTATCGTCGGCATAACAGTGGAAAGACATTCTATGTCTGCTGATGACACGACCGAGGGGGAGCATGTAAATAATGAAGAGGATGGGGCCGAGGACCGACCCTTGCGGAACACCACAGGAGACGGGGAGCAGTCTGGACTTGCATCTTCCCAGTGAGACATATTCAGTTCTGCCTGAAAGGTAGGACTGAAACCACTTGAGTGCAGAGTCTGATAGTCCAATGGTGGTGTGGAGGCGCTCTAGGAGGATAGTGTGATCCACTGTGTCAAATGCAGCAGTCAGGTCCAGGAGGATGAGGAGTGAGGGTGATCCTGCATCGGCTGTCATCAGCAGGTCATTCGTCACCCTGAGCAAAGCTGTTTCAGTGCTGTGGGCTGAACGAAATCCTGACTGAAATGTTTCAAACAAGTTGTTGTGTTTGAGGTGGTCCCGAAGTTGAGAAGCAACTACCTTCTCTAACACTTTGGACAGGAAGGCGAGGTTGGAGATAGGCCTGTAGTTGGCTAGAACCTCCGGGTCCAGGGTGGGCTTCTTGAGAAGGGGACGGATGACAGCAACCTTGAGTGCAGGTGGGACACAGCCAGACTGCAGGAAAAGGTTAACAACTTTGGTGATCAAAGGACTGAGAGTGGGGATATGTGATTTGAGCAGAGCAGGAGGAATGGGGTCCAGGGTACAGGGTTTCATTTTTCTGAGGATTTCCTCAACATGGCTCTCCTGAACCTCAGCGAGATGTAGAGGAGACAGCACACTCGCAGGTAAGGTGTTGGTGTCAGAGGGAAGCATAGATGGAGAGCTGGACATCAGAGAGCGAATGTTGTTGACCTTGGATCTGAAAAAGTCAATGAAGCTGTTGCATTGCTCCTCTGTAGCCTCAGTTGAAGAGGATGGTTGTGGCTTCAGGAGATGGTTTATGATTGAAATAAGCTGTTTAGAGTTGCCAAGGTTTTTATTGATTAAGCTGGAATAGTACTGTGAGCGAGCATCTTTAAGGGAGTTGGAGTAGGCCCTTTGATGCTCATGGAAAGCCTGTTTATGGACAGTGAGCCCAGAGTGTCTGCAGCGTCGTCCCAGAACACGCCCAGCTGTTTTTATTTTCCGCAGCTCATCTGTGAACCATGGAGCGGAGCGTGAGAAATTGACCTCACGTGACTTGACAGGGGCATGGAGAACAAAAACACTGCTCAGGGATGTATTATAGAGTTCCACTAATTCATCCATTGATGCAGAGGCTGGGCAGGTGATGAGCTGGAGATCCGTGGTCATAGTGGCTGAGTCAATGCTTTTCCAGTTCCGGAAAGACATTTGACGCTTAGATCTAATAGTAGGCAGCACAAAAGTCAAGGCCATTGAGACCACCTTGTGGTTGGACACACCGAGATCATACACCTGTAGGTTACTGATGGAAGCAGAGTCAGTGATAACCAGATCCAGAGTGTGCCCCTTGGTGTGAGTGGGAACCTCAACATGCTGCTGCAGGCCAAGACACTCAAGCACACTCAGGAAATCTGCTGCAAACTGACAGGAGGGGTTGTCGACATGGATATTTAAATCACCAACAATGACAATGTTAGTTGACATAGTGCAGAGTGAGGTAAGCAGATAGTGTGTGTGTTCTGCTGTGTAGTTTGTGATTGTTTTCCTTGATTCTATTTCACAGTGGACAAACACCAACATTATTTAAAGTGACAGAAACTCTTCAGACGTTTCAGCTTCAGATTCATCGGATTGTTTCATAAAAATCAAAATAACATGTGACTCATAGACTTTACATGATGATCGACTAACTGTTAATCAATTATCAAGATAATTCTCTACTGATTTATTTTCTTTCCGCTGCGGCTGTTTATTATCTTTACATTTGTTGTAACGGTATAATTCTGATATTTTCCTAATTTTTTATTATCGGCATCAAATCCTTTATAATTGAACTCAAACCAACAAGTTAGTTTGTCTCTGAATACTGTCTGACTTCCTGTTTGATGTCCTGTCTGACTTCCCATCTGACTTTGTCGTTATTTCTTTATATGAGATGTATTTTTGTTGTCGTTACCTTGAGCTAAAGAGTTTTCCTGCTGTTTGTTCTCCAGTTCTCTCTCAGGAATCACTGCATCTGAAACAGAAACACGTTGTTAGCACTGTGCTAATGTAGCCTAGGGCTGTGCTCATGTAGCTTAGCATTCACCTGTGAGCGCTCTTTCCACCTGCTCTCTCCTCCTCGACTCAATGTCTAACGCCTCCTGCAGCTTCCTCTTTGCCTTCTTCTCCTTCTTCAGCCTTCTCTGGATCGACACTAACAATGACAGACCATAATAATAAGACAACAGACCATAATAATGAGTCAACAGACCATAATAATGAGTCAACAGACCAAAACAATATGTCAACAGACCATAATAATGAGTCAACAGACCAAAATAATAAGTCAACAGACCATAATAATGAATCAACCGACCATAATAATGAGTCAACAGACCATATTAATAAGTCAACAGACCATAATAATGAGTCAACCGACCATAATAATAAGTCAACAGACCATAAGTCAACCGACCATAATAATGAGTCAACCGACCATAATAAGTCAACAGACCATAATAATGAGTCAACCGACCATAATAATGAGTCAACCGACCATAATGAGTCAACCGACCATAATAATAAGTCAACAGACCATAATAATGAGTCAACCGACCATAATAATAAGTCAACAGACCATAATAATGAGTCAACAGACCATAATAATGAGTCAACGACCATAATAATAAGTCAACGACCATAATAATGAGTCAACAGACCATAATAATAAGTCAACCGACCATAATAATGAGTCAACCGACCATAAGTCAACCGACCATAATAATAAGTCAACCGACCATAATAATGAGTCAACCGACCATAATAAGTCAACAGACCATAATAATGAGTCAACCGACCATAATAATAAGTCAACAGACCATAATAATGACTCAACCGACCATAATGAGTCAACCGACCATAATAATATGTCAACAGACCAAAACATTACATTACATTCATTTAGCAGACGCTTTTATCCAAAGCGACTTACAATTCAGATTCTATCACATTTCTACACCGTAGGCACAACTACGGAGCAATTTTTGGGGTTAAGTGTCTTGCTCAAGGACACATCGACATGCGACTAGCAGAGCCGGAGCCGGGGATTGAACCGCCGACCCTCTGATTGAAAGACGGCACCTGCTATCCACTTAGCCACAACAATATGTCAACAGTATGTCAACAGATCAAAATAAGTCAACAGACCATAATAATGAGTCAACAGACCAAAACAATATGTCAACAGATCAAAATAAGTCAACAGACCATAATAGTAAGTCAACGAACCACTATGAGTCAACAGACCAAAATAATGTAGTAGTGACCTGTCTCACCTCTTGTCTGTAGCTCGGAGGTCAGCTGTCTCTGGAGTATTTGTCGTGCGTCTCTCTCTCTCTCCAGTTCCACTTTTAAAGCTTTCCTCTCCAGCTGGTTGTGTTTGTCCTGAGAACGAACGCGGTCCACCGCCATCTTTATGAGACCCTGAGGACACAAAGACGTTATCTTCTCCACATTGTCGTCTCAATGATACTGTCTCTGCAGTGTCATCTCAATGATACCGTCTGTACGTTGTCGTCTCCATGATACTGTCTCTACAGTGTTGTCTCTTCATTGTCGTCTCAATGATACCGTCTGTACGTTGTCGTCTCTACATTGTCGTCTCAATGATACCGTCTGTACGTTGTTGTCTCTACATTGTCGTCTCTACATTGTCGTCTCCATGATACTGTCTCTACAGTGTCGTCTCTACATTGTCGTCTCCATGATACTGTCGGTATGTTATCGTCTCTACATTGTCGTCTCAATGATACCGTCTGTATGTTGTTGTCTCTACATTGTCGTCTCAATGATACTGTCGGTATGTTATTGTCTCTACATTGTCGTCTCAATGATACTGTCTGTATGTTATCGTCTCTACATTGTCGTCTCAATGATACTGTCTGTATGTTATCGTCTCTACATTGTCTTCTCAATGATACCGTCTGTACGTTGTTGTCTCTACATTATCGTCTCCATGATACTGTCTCTACATTGTAGTCTCAATGATACCGTCTGTACGTTATCATCTTTAATCATCTCTACATTGTTTCAGGTAACATTGTCACCTGTATGTTGATCAGCAGCGTCTCCATTGAAGACAAACCCTCAGTCAACAGGAGTGGAGCGAAGGCGGGGTTTGCGTGGTTGAAAGACAGCGGCTGAGAGGTGAGCGCCAGCTTCTCGTAGGTCGGTTTGAGGAGGGGGAGGGGCATCAGGCTGTCAGCTCCAGGTACAAAGAAAGTTAAGACAGAAATGTGTCACAAACAATAGACCTGTTTTCTGGTTGTTGACGTGTTTTTTTGTTTCAGCCACTAAACAAACAACCTCTTGAATATTTAAAGACGTTTTCTAAAAGGTGGAGACAAGCTTCCTGTTTTTATTATTCATGAGCTCTTTGTTTGTTTATGTGTGCTTTTATATGTCTATCTTTGTGAGGACATCTGGGAATGTAACACATAGTATTTGTGTGTTTCTATTATTTATGTGTCTGTTGTTTCTCTCCTGTTTGTCCCAAAAGTGACCCAAATAATATTTCTTTACTCGTATGTGTGAACAGCAGAAACCACATGGAATCAGATACAGGTCAGATGTCAATCAATTAAACAATTAAAAAGTGTTTATTGCTGAAAGACCATTTAACTAAATATGATATTTATTACAAGTTCAGTTTTTTATCAAACTGATGTTTTCAAATCACAGGTTTCTAGTAAAGTGGAGTGTTGGTCTGATTAAAAACCTAAATGAAGGATGACGTCGTGTTTCCTCGCTGTGACATCACTTCTCGATCCTCCAATCAGAGATAAGATGACTTACCTGTTTCTTTCAACACCTTTCTAAAGTTGATCTCTCCGTCTGTGGAGTTCATCACAACACAAAGTCACTGATGCACCTGAAGACAGCAGGTCTGTTGGTGTATTATATTAATATGTCATTAAAATGATTTTAATCTACAGAACTGACCAAGCTCCGGTGAGTCTGCTGGAGGAGGAGGTGATGAAGAGGAGGATGAAGAGGCTTTGGAATGTGATTGGCTGGTTGGTTCTCGGGGATCGTCACTGGGGGAGGGGCAAGGGGAGGGGCTTCCTGGAGAAGACTCCTGAACACGGAGGAGAGAGGATTAGCATTAGCGCTGTTAGCAGGTGTGTGGTTAGCAGTGACGGTAGCATTTTTACCAGCAGGAATCAATAGTAAAAGGCATTAGCAATTTTAGCACTAGCGGTGTTAGCTTGCAGTCACCTTGCTCTCTTCTAGTTGAACATGTGACACGACGGCCATGTTTGCCAAACCGCTCAGCTGACTCATCTGGTTAATCGCCATGGCAACGCGGGCAGGGGGCAGGCCCACGGGGAGGAGGGTGTGTGGCATGACCATAAAAGGAAAGTCTGACAGACCTGAGGAGGCGGAGCCAGATAAACAAAGGAATGGTACGATGCTAGGCTAACAACGATAAAGCTGTTGAGTTGTCCAATCAGAGGAGAGACGTTACTCACGGTTGGCCAATAGGGTGCTGTGATGCTGCAGAGAGGAACCAGGAGGAGGAGCTACAGCTGAGGAGGAGGAGGGAGGAGAGAGGAGGCGCTGCTCCTTCTCCCAGGATCCTTCACTGCCTCCTACGGGGGGGGCAAGGACAAGGACATGAGACGAGGACGTGAGACGAGGACACACAAAGGTTTAGGTTCAGAGACGGATGATGATGTCATGTGGATGATGGCATGATGATGATGTCATGCTCTACCTGTGTCGTCGTTCTCTGACTCAGCACCGTTGTGCTGACGGTGCAGATCGCTGTTGCCATGGAAACCCATCATCATTCTCATCTTCTGCAGCTTGAGAGCCTCGACCATCGCCTGAGTAACACCTGTAGAGGACAGAGGCACCAGAGTTCATGTGAGACAGCTGAGACAGGTGAGTCCAGTTCAGGTGAGACACCTGAGACAGGTGAGTTCAGTTCAGGTGAGACACCTGAGACAGGTGAGTTCAGTTCAGGTGAGACACCTGAAACAGGTGAGTCTAGTCCAGGTGAAACACCTGAAACCTGAGACAGGTGAGCCCTGTTCAGGTGAGATACCTGAAACCTGAGAGAGGTGAGTCCAGTTCAGGTGAGATACCTGAAACCTGAGAGAGGTGAGTCCAGTTCAGGTGAAACACCTGAAACCTGAGAGAGGTGAGTCCAGTTCAGGTGAGATACCTGAAACCTGAGACAGGTGAGCTCTGTCCAGGTAAGATACCTAAGATAGGTGAGTCCAGTCCAGGTGAGACGCCTGAAACCTGAGACAGGTGAGCTCTGTCCAGGTGAGATACCTGAGACAGGTGAGTCCAGCCCAGGCGAGACACCTGAAACCAGAGACACTTGAGTCCAGTCCAGGTGAGACGCGGTCACAAGATCACAGATTTCAAATTCATTCAAATTGAAATCAATCCCTTTGACTTATGGTGACATCATATAAAAACGTTGTGATCATATTAATGATATTCTCTCTTTTTAATTCTGTTCATTTTGAACATTATTGGTTGTATTTGTACATAAATATGTTACATAAGATATAAATATTCCCAATTTTCAAATTTGTAGTAAAATTGTTAAATATGAGACTCTTCTTGAGTATATTTGTGTTTTCTACAGTAAAGTCTACAATATAACTGATATTTGCACTCGTGTTCATTGGTAATAATACGATTTATAATAAACGATCATTTAAAGCGTGAAGTCTGTCTGAAGGTGGAGATTTATTAACGATACGAATTATTAATTATTAGTTCTTGAACATTTCCATTGAATGTTTTAGTCTTTGCAGAAGAAGATGAAGGTAAATGTTCCAAATGTTTTGCAGAAGTTGGTGATTGATCAATAATTAATAAGTCTCCAGTGACCTCCTCTCTCTCCCTGCAGCCACTTGGCCCAATTAAAAGCCTCCTCTAATTAACTCAATTAGTATTAACGAGGGACTCCTGCGGCTCGTTAACTCCTCATGAACCAAAACAAAAAGTCTCTTTTTGTTCTCCATGTTTCGCTGCAGGAGATTCTGTTTTTGTTCTTTGAACATTTCTGAAAGTGGAACATTTAATGTCAAGAGACTTCACTTGTCTGAGTCCAGTCCAGACACATCCTGTAGCTTAGCTTAGCATAGAGACGATAGCGTAGCTCGGTCGTCACTTTGTCCTTCAGTTCAGACACATCATGTAGCTTAGCTTAGCATAGAGACGTTAGCATAGCTCTGTCATCACTTTGTTATTAATTTCAGACACATCCTGTAGCTTAGCTTAGCATAAAGAAGTTAGCATAGCTCTGTCATCACTTTGTTATTCATTTCAGACACATCCTGTAGCTTAGCATAAAGACGCTAGCCTAGCTCTAGCACTCCTTTGTTTGGCTCACTGATGAAACCTTCAATCATTTATTTATAGAGCAACATATTGATAGAGCAACATATTGACAGAGCAGCATATTGATAGAGCAACATATTGACAGAGCAACATATTGACAGAGCAACATATTGGTAGAGCAACATATTGATAGCGCAACATATTGGTCGAGCAACATATTGGTAGAGCAACATATTGATAGAGCCAGTTAGAACCAAAAAGTCACTTACTGGAACCTGAGAAATAAAAAGATTATTTAGTTCTTTACTGATAAAATAAATAAAAACAGGAACAGGAAACGCATCACTGATGTTTATAAACACACATGATGAAAACAAACGGCTGTGTGTGTGTGCGTGTAGAGTTAATAATGTCTCTTTGATCTCTCTTTGACCTCGGTCGTCAACAAAAGTGCCACTTTGAGTATTTTTAATAAAACAGTGAGTGTTTAATTAAACTGTCAGGAGGAGAGGAGGTGAGACGGTTGGTATGTGACCAGCGGAGCGTCTCTTCAAAAGGCTTCAGTCTTCATCGGAGGACCAGCAGGTTCACAGGGGACCGGTTCCTCCAGACCATCCCATAATAAACGTAAAAGCAGCTGCACGTTCCACATGACCAATTCAATTTACCTTTTAGCAGGTAGAAGTACAACAAAGTACACACACACACAGGTACTCTGTTCTCTACCTGCTCAGGTACTCTGTTCTCTACCTGTTCAGGTACTCTGTTCTCTACCTG
>NW_022280256.1:25226-25979 GCF_004355925.1 Anarrhichthys ocellatus | reverse complement strand
CTACCTGTTCAGGTACTCTGTTCTCTACCTGTTCAGGTACTCTGTTCTCTACCTGCTGCTTTTCTTGGATGTTTTTTTTTCAACATTAGATAAGTCTTGACACACACACTCTCTCATACACACACAGTGCTTGAGGTGAGACTCAAATATGTCAATCATCTCTCTGTCTGCTAATTAATTAGCTAATTAAAGCTCTAATCACTCGGTAGAATTAAAACATACAGATGTTGAATAACCAGTGAAGAAGACACACTTTCATTTCTATATTATATGATGTTGTATATTATATGTTATATTATATCATGTTATATATTATGTATTATATGATGTTGTATATTATATGTTATATCATATTATATACTTGTACTGGTGATATTAGCCCTTAGGTAGTAGTACTCCATAAATACTATCAGACTGCTGCAGTTAACAGTTGTTCTTTCTTCTTCTGTGGTTTTCACTGTTCGTTTGTTCCTCTCACCTGTCTGTGACAGCAGGGCAGGGCTTATCAGACAATGTGGGAGGAGCCTGGAGCCGTCCATCACCGTGGCCACGCCCAGCATCCTCTTCGGAGGACGGCCTGGTCGAGAGCTGAAAAACAATAATGAATCAATATAAAATGTATATGTATATATATATAAATATAACAATTAACATATAATATAATAAAATCAAAGTAAACCAGTAAACAGGTACAGTGTACTAGTTACAATATACCAGTGCAGTAAACTGGTACAGTGTACTAGTTACATTATA
>NW_022280256.1:21176-25216 GCF_004355925.1 Anarrhichthys ocellatus | reverse complement strand
TGCAGTAAACTGGTACAGTGTACTAGTTACATTATACCAGTGCAGTAGGACCCCGCCATCTCGGAGAAGGAAAATGAATAAAAACATTTTTAGATTTATTGAGAAAATAATCAGTAGATAAATCAGTGGTGGAAATAATTCCATCGATGAGCTCATTTTTAAATGATGAATTAATTATCTTATAACTATATAGTACACTATATTTACACTCATGTACACAGTATACCTATTAACTTATATTATACTAGTTACATATTGTGTACAGTGGAAACAATACAACTGTTTCATGACACATTTCTATTTATTATATTATATCTACTGTTGCTGTTAGTAGAAGTCATCATTTATTTTATTATTCAGCTATTACTATATGTTATTTATATAATTTCTATACACATGATACTATGATCCTTTATTTCCCTGTAAAGGTTTGTTATGTTATATTATATAAATGTATTATTATGTAAAGACTGTTTATTTATTTATTAAGTTATTATTTTACAGATCTTTCTGTGTTTTTGCTGCTGAAACAAATTAATATATCATAAAAGTCTGTTTTAATCTGATGGAGAAAATTGTATTTTCTCTTGATCGATGAATCGTTTCGTTGGATAGTTTTGAAGCTAAACAATAATCATAAAATATACAGAATTAAAAACTCTGGTTCTCTATTAGCGGACTGATTACACTGTTTCAATAAATAATATTCATACATTTTATTAATGAAGGAAATATATTCTTCATTTATTCTGAAACAATGATAATTAATGTTCTTGATTAGTGTCTAACAGGTGAATTAATTTCATGAGTTTTATTAATTCTAATAAACAGATTTAAACTGAACCAGACTCCTCCGGTGCCCCGGCTCACCTGGCGTTGGTACAGTCCCGGTACAGCGTCTCGAAGTCGGCCCGTGTGATGAGCTTACAACGGTTGACTCCCGGTTGAATGGCTCCGAGCCCCCGCAGCACGCGGACCTGCTCCACGCTGCAGACCACCGGACTCACGTGCAGCCGCTTCAGCTTGGTGTACACGGTGTGCAGACCTCCGACCAGGTGCTTCAGGAACAGCTCAAACACCTGCGGGAGGCAGATCAGCTCCGCTCCGTCCACCGAGAACGACGCCACCTGCACACCGTGAACTTCCACCATCTTACACGAGGTGTGAGTCGGCGGAGCGGTGACGGCGCCGCTCGCGTTGCCGCTCGTCCCGTTCACATTGACCAGGACTCTGCCGCTCAGGTAAGCTCCGGACAGGTGCGCGGAGCTGGCAGGGTTAGGAGCGCTGTAGGGCAGGTCGGAGTGGAAGAGAGGGTCGGTGGGGTCGGTGGACGACCCCGCCATCTCGGAGCAGGAAACAGAGAAGAAGAAGAGTGAAGTTCTTTCTTCTTCTTCTTGCCTTATCATCCGAAGTCTGTCTCCGCCTGTTCCCGCCACTCTGACTGACTCCTCTCTCTCTCTCTCTCTCTCTCTCTCTCTTCGTGCGCTCTGTCTCACGTCAGCCAATCACACGCTGGGACAGCACACGGACAGGCCTCCCATTGGCTAAAAGGGCGCACCTGAGGGCGGGGCCTCTGGAACGGGAATTTGACAGGCGAGTGATTGACAGCTGATTTTGGAATAAAGCTAAATAAAAGAAAACAAGTGAATAAAATAAATTCACAGACGAGGGAATACTATAGAGTACTCCTTAAATTAAGTACTTCAGAGAAGTGAATAATAATTATTATCATTATCATTATCATTATTATAATGATACAGTTTACTGGGATGTTTCGGGCCAAAATAATTGCAGCATCAACTGACACTTCAGCTTCATCAGGTGAGATCAGAAAACAAATTCATCTTTTTTAATCAGTTTCAAATTCAAATAATCAAAATAACCTTTACAGAGCAGATTCACCTGAATGCATCACGTCTATATTAAAACACCTGAATGCATCACGTCTATATTAACCATTGATATAAAACACCTGAATGCATCACGTCTATAGTAACCATTAATATAAAACACCTGAATGCATCACGTCTATAGTAACCATTGATATAAAACACCTGAATGCTCTTAAATTTAAAGAACGTTTTTTAACAAATAGAGAAAAGCTTCTCATTCTTCACTAAACTTCAGGATCTTCTTCTTCGAGGTTGTTTTCTCTTTTTTCTGTCGACAGGAAACGAGCAGCGAACGTTTTGGCAGCTGATCAGAGTCGTCCAATCAGCACACAGCGCTCGTTAACACCTCAACGCTAACGAGCTACAAAAGAGACTTTGTCACTGAAGAGACGCCAGAAAGATTTAACACACACACACACAAACACACGCGCACACACACACGCACACACAAACACACACACAAACACACGCACACACACACACAAAAGCACACACAAACACATGCACACACACACACACACGCACACAAAAAACACGCACACACACACAAAAACACACACAAACACACGCACACACACACAAGCACACACACACAAACACACACACACACACACACGCACACAAAAACACACACAACACACACACACACACAACACACGCACACACACACAAACACACGCACACACACACAAAAACACACACAAACATACGCGCACACAAACACACACAAAACCACACACATTATTTGTACACTTAGTCTGCTAAGAACCATAAACTAGTAAATTAGTAAATTAGCAATAATATAATGTTTTGTAACATAAATATATAGACAGGAGGAGGAGATAAGGTGAGAAGACAAGGAGAGGAGATGAGGAGAACATGAATGAATTTTAACCATCTGTTTTTTCGAAGATGAATAAAGGTGAAACCGACTGTTGTTGGCTTCATATCACTCAGTCTGTGTGTGTGAGAGAGAGTGTGTGTGTGTGTGTGTGTTGGACTTGGAAGTGACAGAAAGCACCAGAGAAGAATAAGCTGTGTCTCAGTGATCATCACAATCTGATGTCTAATAGTGACTCACTCTTTATCATCATCATCATCATCATCATCATCATCATCATCATCATCATCATTATTGTTGTAATTATTGTCATTGTTATCATCATAAATATTATTATTAAAATTGTTGTTATTATCATTCGTTATAACAACTTTAATATTAAATTAATAAATTAATAATTTAGAACAAAGATACAAAATGAATAAAAAGTTTGTCGGAAGTATATTACACACATAATAACAATAATATATGTTTATATTCATCGATATAACCAGCTTGTTGATGATTGGTTGATCAGTGATCGTGTCGCTCTCCCTCTCACGTGACTCTCTGTTTCCCTGCTTTCAACATGGCCGCCGAGGAGCTGCCGTCTGAATTTGACGTCGTCATTCTGGGTACAGGTACGTGAACACCTGAGTTTTTATTACATGTTATGATTGAACGATTCTCTGATCCGCCTCGTGACTGTTCGTTTCTAAAACATCCCGGAAATCCGGTTTAAATCGGTCAGAAAAGCGGGTAACTCTTTAGCTAGTGGCTAACGTCCAATTCATTGTCAATGAAAGCGGCTAGCAGCTAACGCCCAGTCTGCTGTGTTAGCTGAATAACAACATCAAACCTGCTGTTTGTAGATGTTAGCAGCGGAGCTAACGTTAGCTTCGTTAGTGTGATGTTTTACGTTGTGTCATTCTGCTGCTCTTTAGCCTGATGCTAATGTTAGCCCGCGGTGCTGTTGGCCAACAGGCTAATGAGAGTTGCTGTGTAACGTTAAGTATGATGCTAACAGTTAGCATCCTGAATACACTGAATAATGAAGTGACAGCTAACCCACGAGTACTGTTATAGTAACAGTACTGTTACTACAGCTCAGAGGTACACAGTGTACTTTATACTGTACTACAGCTCAGAGGTACATATAGTACTTTATACTGTACTACACCTCAGAGGTACATATAGTACTTTCTACTGTACTACATCTCAGAGGTACATATAGTACTTTCTACTGTACTACATCTCAGAGGTACATATAGTACTTTATACTGTACTACATCTCAGAGGTACATATTGTACTTTATACTGTACTACAT
>NW_022280256.1:9143-21166 GCF_004355925.1 Anarrhichthys ocellatus | reverse complement strand
TTATACTGTACGACATCTCAGAGGTACATGTTGTACTTATACTGTACGACATCTCAGAGGTACATGTTGTACTCATACTGTACGACATCTCAGAGGTACATGTTGTACTTTGTACTGTACGACATCTCAGAGGTACATGTTGTACTTTGTACTGTACTACATCTCAGAGGTACATGTTGTACTTTGTACTGTACTACATCTCAGAGGTATATATAGTACTGCAGTAATTTATTCTCGATTATTGATCGTGTGTTGAGGTCTTGCTGAGTCGGTGGTAGCAGCAGCTTTCTCCAGAGTCGGTCAGAGAGTTCTTCACCTCGACAGGTAAGTTCTCATGATTTTAAATATATTTCAGTTTTGTAATTATTAATATGGCAAAATCCAAATATTGTGAGCTGACTGTAAACTGTGTGTGTGTTCAGGAGGAGTTATTATGCAGCTAACTGGGCGAGCTTCACCTTCAACTCTCTACTCGCCTGGATACAACAGCACCATGTGAGGAACTCGCTGCTCTCTGATTGGCTGCTACTGAACCTGTTAAAGTAGTCGACCACACCTGTAGTGGGCCCAGTAAGCATAGTCCTACTGGGCCCACTACAGGTGTGGTATATAAAGTATAGAAGGTAGAGAAAGTATAGAATGATTACTGACCTGTGTGCGTGTGTCTGTGTGTCTGTGCGCGCTGTAGGAGGAGCCTCAGCCAGAAGAGCTCCATGATTGGTCCAGTCTGTTGGAGGAAGGGGAGGAGCTGATCTATCTGTCAGACTCTGACTCCGCCTCCGTCAGAAACCTGCAGGTGTTCTGCTTCACCAGGTAGTCCTCGTCCTCCTCAACTCTGACCACATAACTTAAGAATGAATATGCTAATTATGACAATTTCACACAAATACGATCGGACAGATATAGGTGTAAACTACAACTTGAGGCCGAATTGTAGTTTATTGTGGTCTCAGGACACACGTTCACACATCGTGAACGTGTGTCCTGAGACACAGATATCAATAAGTTCTTCATTGAGTTATTAATGTTGCTCTCAGTGAGGAAGACGAAGAGGAGGAAGCTCAGAGTCCTGATGCTCCAAACACCACAGAAGAAGAATCTGCAGGTTTCAGTCAGAAACACTTCAATATAATAAATATAATTCAGACTTTAATCTGAATTCTGCAGAAAAAAACACAAATGTGTTTTTCTTTTGTTGTAGATTCAAAGTACGAAGAAACAAACCAGAAACCAGAAGAAGAAGAAGAGGTGAGGAAGGTAGAAAGGTCCAACGAGGAGACCTTTGATCTTATCTCAGGTTTACATGAAAACATCTACGGGATCTGTCTGTCTCTATGTCTGTCTGTCTGTCTCTGGTTCTCTCCATCTGTCTGTCTCTCTGTCTGTCTGTCTGTCTCTGGTTCTCTCCATCTGTCTGTCTCTCTGTCTGTCTGTCTGTCTCTGGTTCTCTCCATCTGTCTGTCTCTCAGTCTGTCTGTCTGTCTGTCTGTCTCTCACTCTGTCTGTCTGTCTGTCTCTGGTTCTCTCAGTCAGTCAGTCTCTCTGCCTCTGTGTCTCTCTGTCTGTCTCTCTCTCTCTGTCTGTCTCTCTCTGTCTCTCTGTCTGTCTCTGTCTGTCTATTAAAAATGTATTTATGTTATTCTTCTATTTATTTATATGCTATATTTATTGTATTACTGTATTTTTCCTTGCTCAACAATAAATATCAACAGATAATTACAGTTCTGGATGATGGGTGAATACTTTTTGTTCAATCACACAGGCCTCCCAAACAGAGGGGGAGGAGCCAGAGCCAGACCAGCCAACCCCCACTGCTGCTCAGATCCAATCAGAGCCGACCAAGAAGAAGATCAGCTACGCTCAGCTGGTGAAGGAAGGACGCAGGTTCAACATCGACCTGGTCTCCAAGGTAACGCAGTGTAATATAACTTCACAATATAACAATATGATGCAGGTTCATATAAACAGAATACTACATAACAATATAACATAGCAAAACAAGAATACTGCATAACAATATAACATAACAAAACAAGAATACTACATAACAATATAACAAAACAAGAATACTACATAACAATATAACAAAACAAGAATACTACATAACAATATAACTAGTGCTGGGCAACGATTAAAATATTTAATCACGATTAATCGCATGGATTTTTTGCGATTAATCTCATTGTTATGGCAAAGTTCAATAATGAATTCAAAAGTAGTGTATTGCGCACTTTTATTTTAAAAGTACTGCTATATGAACAAAAGGCAATAACATTTGGTTCACGAAATGCAGGTAGCATGTTTTATACTTAATGTGAATATAATTCATACTTTGTTGGCATCTTATTCTGAAAACCGGATGTTCGTCTGAAGAAACCGGATGTTGTCTCACGTTAATCTTTCCGCTAACTTTCAAAGTCCTTCGCTCGCTCCCGATCTGTGCCGTTTAAATGCGTTTACGGTGAATTTCAGCATATAAGTGCACTAACATGTAAGTGTCTGCTGAGTTGACCACGGAGATCTGAGTGTCTGCTGACTTTACCGCAGCGATGTCCAGTAGTCTCCAGGGAGAGCAACAGCTGGTGCAGCTTCTCTCTTTATTTCTGCCCCCCCCCCCCCCCTCGACCAGAAGCGGAAGTCGCCTTTTCTCTACGGCAAACCTGAAGGGACATATCATCTCCAATACAAAACGATAAACATGAGACAGTCTGTTAAAATAATAATAAATTAAAAATACGTACCTGTTTTTTTTGTTTTCTTGTTGTTGTTTTTTAATTATTATTATTTATTATTATTATTATTATTATTTTTTCCCATCTCAAAAGGCTCAAGGACATACACACTCAGGTTTGCGCGCGCGCACACGTACACACGCGTGGATGTTTGCTGGCTTTTATCCCACTGTTCTTGTCATCCTCTTGTTGTTATGTCTATGTATTGTCTCTTGTCTTTCAATTTAAAAAAAAAAAAAAAAGAATTATAATAATAAATTTTTAAAAATGCGTTAATGCGCGATAAAATAATTGCTGGCTTTAATTATTGAATGCGTTACCGCGTTAACTTGCCCAGCACTAAATATAACATAACAAAACAAGAATACTACATAACAATATAACGTAACAAAACAAGAATACCAGGGTTCATACAGTCATGGAAAACCTGGAAAAGTCATGGAATTTTAAAATGGTTATTGGAAAAAATAAAATCCCAAAAGATTTTTAAAAAATCCATGGAAATGTGTTATATTCATATTTTCATGTCGTTCATTTACACCGAGTTGCCAGCCAGCATTTCTCAGATTGGAGTGAGACGAGGAGAAAAGGTGATGTCGTGATCTTCACAATAGAACATCTTTGACGTGTCGAGTCTTGGCCAATCAGCGTTAAGATGTCTACAACGTCCTACAATTTCCCTCCGTTAAAGTTCCGTTATGTTCCGTTAAAGTTCAGACTTGCTGGGTTAAGTTAACGTCCACTGCATGCGGAACTTTGTCGACTGTTAACGTTCGTCATTATCGCGATTTAGAAGGAAAAAACGCAGCGTTATGAAACATGCAGCCCCCCCCCCCGTGTTCCGGTTCAGTTCACGCGGTCACTCATTAACGTTAAACCGGAACACCGGCGCATCTGGTTGCAGGTTGTTTTTTTTAACTCAAAGTAGAATGAGGATGATTTCGTGGTCAGAATAACTTTCATGACCACGAAACATGAGGCCCAGATACTGATGAGATGATGAGGCCCAGATACTGATGAGATGATGAGGCCCAGATACTGATGAGATGATGAGGTCAGAGAGCTTCAGGAGGCTGGTTGTGTAGCGCAGCTTGACGCAGGGCTGAGATGTGAGTGGAGCTGGGCCTGGATAAAGGTGGAGGTGGGCCTGGATAAAGGTGGAGGTCTAAACAGACGTGAGTACAGCTTCCTGCTGTTACAGTGTTTTAAATACATTGATAAGGCAGGGTATGCTACATGCAGCCTCTGCTCCAAGGAGATAAAGTACAGCAACAAGGGCTCACATGTCCTCTCATCACACTGTACACACTGTTCACTGTGATGACCACAGCCAGTGTACTAACAGTCCCAACAGTCCCACGTTGCTCTCAAGAACCCTGAAGTAATGAGAGGGTTAAGGTGCCTGTACCTTCATTTCAGCAGGTTGCTAATGCAGAGGTGTGTCTAGATCACAGCTATTATTTTACTCTTGATAAGCTACTTTAGCCAGAGTAGATTATCATTTTCATTTAAATAATTGAACTGGATTGAATGCATATTAATTGCAAATAGAAGATAGGCCACAATTCCAACAGCTGTACAGTAACAGTGGAAGTTAATATTAAGCCGTACAGTAACAGGGTTCAATGAAATATTTGCACTACATAAGGGAAAGCAATATGTGCACTAGCTAGATGCTACTACCTACTAAAGCTCTTATTGATACGTCAGTGTCAACCAGAGTATATTTATAAATGTTTATTCTTTTAATCAAACTATTGTCTCTCATTTGTTTGTGTCATTTAAGGTAGACTGTATGCTTTGGAATTCTCATTGTTCGTTTAAATACATTTTCTCACTTTTTCATGTATACACCGAGATTTCACAAAATGTTTGGTCATGGAAATTTGGTTTAAAGTCATGGAAAAGTCATGGAAATCCATTGGTCAAAATGTGTATGAACCCTGGAATACTACATAACAATATAACATAGCAAAACAAGAATACTACATAACAATATGACATAACAGCAATGTTATATGAAAATAATATAACATAACAATATAACATAATATAGCAATTTCATATAAACGGAATACTACATACCAATATTACATAACAGTAATGTAATACAACATAATGTAACATAGCAATATAATGTTATAATACATATCATTATATAACAATATAACTTTACAATATCACACTACAACAGTATAACATAACAGCAATGTAATATGAAAATAATATAGTTTAACATAACAATATAACAGTATAGCAATTTTATATAAATGGAACATTACATACAACTATAACAACAGCATTGTAATATATTACATTGTAATATAACATTATTTAATGTTATAACACATAACGTTATATAATGTTATAATACATAAGTTATATTGAGTTATAACATTATATAACGTTAACACAACAATATATCATATCAATAAAACATAAACAACAATACAACATACAATAACATAACAATATAACATCACAACAATATAACATGACATACCAACATAACAACAATATAACATCACAACAATATAACGTAACAATATAAGAACAAAACAACAATATAACATCACAATATAACATTACAACAATATAACATGACATACCAACATAACAATATAACATCACAACAATGTAACGTAACAATATAAAGAGCAAAACAATATTAAAGCTGCGAGCAGCATTGATCGGGCCCTCGCAACTTCACGCATGTCGAGGGTACTAGGAGGACTCTGGCCATGCATTTCTGTGACCGTCATACACTTCGTGCACGAGTTAAACGGTATTTCCTGGTACTGGCAGGACTCTGGGTGACGCGGCCATGAATTTCTGTG
Organism: Anarrhichthys ocellatus; assembly: GCF_004355925.1. Taxonomy (NCBI): domain Eukaryota; kingdom Metazoa; phylum Chordata; class Actinopteri; order Perciformes; family Anarhichadidae; genus Anarrhichthys; species Anarrhichthys ocellatus. The sequence goes on along the minus strand of NW_022280256.1, from coordinate 15,597 downwards.
TCCACAACACTCTGCGTGCACGAGTGAGATATTTCCTGCGTAGACCAGCAGCGTAGCAAGATCATGTTGCCAGGTCTTAAGCCTCAAATGTTTTGAGTGTATATGCGATACAATCATAAATGTAAGCCTTTAAAGATCATTAAGAAAATGAATGTGTGTGAATGTGCTTCAGTGTTTGTAACATAACAGACTGTCAGTTTACTGGGATGGGGTTCAACTCCCTGCAACTCCACTAATGCCCACTGACATGGTTTGAGAACCACTGTTCTAACTTCTGCTCTCCAAGGATCTTAGTTTGCACATATTTAGATCAGAGAAGTATTTTTCTCATGGTGTGTCCACAAACCCTTTCAATAAGTTCAGTGTTTGGGGCGCTGTAATTATAGAATCCTGCTTACGTCCGTGCTTATCAGTAGGTGGCGCTATGACTATGAGTTAATATTGGCATGCAGAAGTCCTAAAGCCATGACAGTCAACAAGCATGTCAAGTTTGGGACAGTTTTGACAAAGTACAGTCGAGTTACAACAGCTTGATGGATGATGGCGAACCATGTAAAATGGCCATCACACCATATCCACGTCGTTCGATGAAACCTAAAGCTTTTAGTAACTTTTATTTGCTAAGGTCTTTAGATTGTTCTGACCAAATTCTAAGCTGATCGGATTAATTCCCTAGGAGTTCGTAGTACAGCACCTGGAAATAGAAAAAAAACACGAGAAATGCATACAAAATTCAAAATGGCTGACTTCCGGTTGTGTTTAGAGCTTAGACCCCTAAGACTTTTTTTTAAGTCCACATGTGATACATGTGCCTACCAAACTTTGTAAATCTATGTGAAACGTACAGCGAGGGCTGCTTCGTCGAAATTTTGTAGGGGGCGCTATTGAGCCGATTTGCCACTCTGAACCAATAAAATCATATTATATAACTACATTTCGGGCTTGTAATCTGCTTGCCAAGTTTGCTTATGTTTCGAGCATTTTTAGCCTCTCAAAATTACCTTCGTTGTTAACGGCGAAGACTGCATCGCCACGGCAACGGCGTTCGACGAAACATCAGAAGCTTCATGAACTGGCATTATGAACTTCTTATATTTGTGTGGAACTAATTTGAAATTGATTTGATTTACCTACTAAGAGAAACAAGCCAAAGTATAAATACTTTAACTTCCTATTACCAGTAGGTGGCGCTATGACTATGATTCAAAATTGGCCTGCAGATGTCTTCAGGCCTGGAGTCTCATCAAATCTGTGAAATCTGGTAAAGATCTGATGATGTGGAGTTGAGTTACATCAGTTTATTCGTTCATGGCGAAGGATCGAAATTCGCCGAGCCGCCACGTCGCCGCCGTGAAGATTGTAAGAACAACTTCTTACAATCTTCACAATGAAGCATTATCAAGGTCTTAAGGCTGTTCTGACAACATTTGAGAGGGATCTGATTAATCTGTGAGGAGCAAGATGTCAAAGTACACAACTTACAACTTCCGGTTGCCACTAGGTGGCGCTATTACTATGATTCGAAATTTGGAGCAGATTAGACAATGTACGGCCGAGTTACAACAACTTCCTGTTTCACGGCGAATGGTGTTTTTTTTTGACGCCACGCCACGAACACATAGTTCGATAACTTTTTGATCTTTGAGTAACTTTTCACTGCCAAGGTCTCAAGAGCATACTGACCGAATCTGAAGTCAATCGGGTCAAATCTCTAGGAGGAGTTTGTTAAAGTATGACGCCTTGAAACGGTCAAAAAACGTCATAAAAGTCAAAATGGCCGACTTCCTGTTTGGTTTAATGAAAAACTCCAAGAGGATTTTTTGTGCGTCTCATCACGATCCACATGCCTACCAAATTTCATACAGCTAGGTGAAACCCAATGTTGGGGCTACTCAATAGGGGGCACTATCGAGCCAATATTTCATACCGCAGGTGGACACCCCAATCAGACTGCAATTTTCGCAAATTCTGCCTTGCGTGCCAAATTTCGACATTTTCACAGTATCCCAAGCACCTCCTTTTTGCGACGAAACACTAAGAAGAATAATAATAATAAACATTAGAATAACAATAGGTCCTCCGCTCCGACTACGTCGGTGCTCGGGCCCTAATAACATCACAATATAACATTACAACAATATAACATGACATACCAACATAACATAACAATATAACATCACAACAATATATCATATCAATAAAACATAAACAACAATACAACGTATAACAACATAACATAACAATATAACGTAACAATATAAAGAACAAAACAACAATATAACATCACAATATAACATTACAACAACATAACATAACAATATAACGTAACAATATAAAGAACAAAACAACAATATAACATTACAAGAATATAACGTAACAATATAATAACAATATAACATCACAACAATATAACATAACAATATTACATCAACAATATAACTCCACAAGAATATAACATAACAATATAAAAATACAACATAACATAACTATATAACTTATGGATAATGCAATACAACATAACGTTATAATAAAACATCAATTTGAAATAACATTATAACAAGGTATAACATGACAATGTTAAATCATGAATATTATTATGGTTAAAGGTTTGTCTTCTTCCTCCAGCTCTTGTACTCTCGCGGCTCATTGGTCGACCTGCTCATCAAATCAAATGTCAGTCGCTATGCAGAGTTCAAGAATGTCACCAGAATACTCACCTATCGCCACGGACAGGTGGAACAGGTTAGTACACCACCTGTCTGTCTGTCTCTCTGTGTACCCTTACATCTCTCTCTCGCTCTGTGTTGTTTAGCTTAGTTTAGCTTTCACCTGCATCATTAAAAATAGATATTCATGCTTTCAGTGCTTTTTTTCAGGTGAACCTGAAACTTTTCAATTTGAGCTGGGTGCCATCTTCATTCACTATTAACCAGTAACATATACACAATATTTACACGTATGAACACATCTCACAAGTGTTACCTGTACTATACCATCAAAATAATTAAAATAGACCTTGTAATTGCAGATTTACAGTCTTTTTAGTATGGGTACGCAATTTTCGAGCAGAGGCCTAAAAATAGGGCTCGTTCTTAAGAGGATAAAACGTATACAGTATATCTGTGTGTCTGTTGTTGCACAGATAAAGCACCTCTTATACTTTACTACCATGGCCTGCACAGCCTGAAACGGGATGTTCCAGTACACAGGCCCCCACCCTTGATCACTCTTGTATATACTGTAACTCTGTGTGATTTTTACTTCTGCAGTGCACACTTCTACAGAGTCCGAGTGACTCTGTGTAACTGTGCCTCTTCTCTGGCCAGAGAATAAATACTTTTAAAAGACAAGTTCTGTTTGACAATATCCTTAATTTCAGCTTAAAAAGACTCAACAGTGGGTCAAATAATTTTTCCACCAGTCTCTCTCGCTCTCTGCGTGTGTGTGTGTGTGTGTGTGTACCTGTCTGTCTCTCGGACTGTGTACCTGTACATCTCTCTGATTGACCTGTCTCTCTGTGTGTACCTGTCTGTCTCTCAGGTGCCCTGCAGCAGAGCTGATGTGTTTGCGAGTCGTCAGCTGTCTGTGGTAGAAAAGAGGAAGTTGATGCGTTACCTGACTTCCTGTGTGGAGGAAACGGAGGAGCAGCGAGGTAAGACAGGTCACCTGACCAACCGCTGACATGTCAGTTCCAGAGGCATTGTGGGTAATGAAGTCCTTAATCCCTGTTGACTCCAGCCTACAATGGTCGGCCATATTTGGAGTTCCTGTGTGACCAGCAGCTTGGTGACAACCTGCAGCACTTCCTGCTTCACTCCATCGCCATGGTAACAGAAGAGACGCCCACAGAGGAGGGCCTCGCCTCCACGCGTCACTTCCTACGCAGCCTGGGTCGCTACGGCAACACGCCCTTCCTGTTTCCTGTCTACGGCCTCGGAGAGATACCCCAGTGTTTCTGTAGGTAAGAACCTGTCTGTCTGCCATGTGGTGTAATACTGACAATACTACTAATACTACTACTATTGGTTTTGGTACTGTTACAAGTGCTACTACTGGTACCACTCGGGATGCACCAATGCCACTTTTATTCAAACAAGTACAAGTACCTACATTTGAGTACTTCTCTCATAGGGGTTCTGGCTGGAACTCTTACACCATAGAAGGGTTCTCTGGAGAGAACTCTCTCTATATGCATGAGGGGGTGGCGCCCAGGGCTTAGCTCATTTACGTATTCTGTGAGCCTCAGAGGATATGACCACACACACACACACTAACGTTAGCGTGCTAACTAGCCAGCTGCTAAATGACACCAAATTAAATAACTTAAACCTTCATGTCACATCGTAGGTAACACATTATTATTATAATAATATGTTTTAATGTGCTGATAGTTTACTGAAGGACATTCTTTTATTCTATAGAGTCAGTTTGGCTCCTTACGAATGTAGCTTTTAAATGATAATAAAACAGTTTGTATTAATAAACACAGTTCTTACCGACGCCACAATGTTCTATTCTGGATTTTTACTGAGAAGGTTAAATATAAAGTGACAACATGTTACTTAAAGTCTCCATCTGAGACCTCTTAGTGGACTCAGTTCATCATCCTGAGAGACTAAACACACACTCATTCAACTGGAAACCATCAACAGGATTACTCCAGCACACACGCATCTGGTGTGTGTGTGTTGTAATTTTCCTTTGTCTCAACAGTTAATGCTTTGTTTTCTTTTAATCAAGGACGCACACACAGAACACATTAATTCATATTCAGCGAGAGAGAGAGAGAGAGATTTGGCTCACCATCTTAAGTTGCTTCAAAGAGAGGAGAACACACCCGCAAACAGTAATTAACACCTGATGACAGATTGTTGTGAGTGTGTGTTCGCTCTTCAGGAAAAGGTCGACGTGTTTAATGTGATTAATGAAACCAGCCTCAATGTGGCTACGTTAGCTCTCCAGTGACGGGAGCTAACAGCTCCAGAAGTCTTCATCACTGATGTCTCTTCAGTACCCCAGAGACACTTATCAACAAAATACACAACCAACATGGCTGCTGCTAACATAGCAGCTGGTAGACAGACAGGTAGGTAAGGTAGGTAGGTAAAAAGGTAGACAAACGGGTAGGAAGGCGGACAGACGGACGGGTAGGAAGGCGGACGGACGGACGGGTAGACGGACGGGTAGACGGACGGGTAGGTAGGCTGACGGACGGGTAGGTGGGTGAACGGACGGGTAGGTAGCAGAATATTTGAGCCGTGTACAAGTACAACATGATACCCTTTGCATTTTAGCATTAGAGTTGAATGTGACATGGAGCTCCACCTACACCAGACTGATGGACCAATCAATTGGAATGTAAATGTTTTCCTTTGTGCTGATTGGATGATGGTGATGATGATGTTGTTGTTGTTTTTCAGGATGTGTGCTGTGTTTGGAGGAATCTACTGTCTGAGACACTCAGTCACCTGCCTGCTGGTGGAGAAGGAAACCAACAGGTACTACTGATAGTACTAATACTACTGATAGTACTGATATTACTGGTAGTACTGATACTACTGGTAGTACTGATAGTACTGACAGTACCAATACTACAGACATGTACAAATACTACTAATGCTACAGACAGGTATACTACTGATACTACTGATACTACTGCTAGTACTGGTAGTACTGCTAGTACTTCATTGTTTCTCTTTCTGTGTTGTGATGTCTTTAGTTTGTTGTTGAGTTCCCTTTAAGGAGGCGGAGCCTCTTCACTGAGGTGCGTTCAGGTGTTCAGACTGTGATTTTTTTTTAAGCTCCTTTAGTGTGTGTGTCTGTGAGACCTTCCTGTTAAGAGCAGTGATTGGTGATTGGACGATAATTTATGATCAGTGAAATATTCAATTAATGGAGAGGAAATTAACTTCATAATTTAATTCTCTGATCCTTTTCCTCCCCTCTCTTCCTCCTCTTCCTTTCCTCTCCTCTTCCTCCTCCCCTCTCTTCCTCCTTCCTTCCTTTCCGCTCCTCTTCCTCCTCTACCTCTTTATCTTCTTCCTCCTCTCCTCTTCCTCTCTGCTTCCTAGTCTCCTTTCTTCCTCTTCCTCTCTTCCTATTTGTCATCTTCTTCCTCCATTCCATCATTTTTTTACTGCCTCGTCAGCTGCCTGATTAAATGATTGATTGACTGCTGACACACACACATGCACAGGTGAACTGTAGAAGGTCACACGCATTTGTCGATAGTGTCGTCATGTTGAGTCTGTGAGCAAACAGATTTAACTGTGCTAACAGAGCTAACAGAGCTAACAATGGCTCTGACTGTGTTATTATCATCTATTACCTGTGTGTGTGTGTGTGTGTGTCAGAGGTTATGGATGAGCTTTTGTGCGCATCATTATTCCTAATAATAGGTTTCAGCTGTGTGTGTGTGTGTGTGTGTGTGTGTGTGTGTGTGTGTGTGTGTGTG
>NW_022280256.1:0-9133 GCF_004355925.1 Anarrhichthys ocellatus | reverse complement strand
GTGTGTGTGTGTGTGTGTGTGTGTGTGTGTGTGTGTGTGTGTGTGTGAGAGAGAGAGAGAGAGTGAGAGTGAGTGAGAGACACCCTTGAAAAGGCAGCAGACTGCATCTTAAAAATCAATCATTTCTTTATTTAAATCTCGATTTAATGAAGTAAAAAATTCAAATCTCAAGCTAGTGATTGTAACAAACTGTAGGGAGTGAATTATTGATTAGACCTGTTAATGAATGTAGTGTATTAATTAATTAGCTGATTTAACATGCTCCTCCCCTTTCTCTCAGGTGTAAGGCAGTGATTGACAGCCGAGGACAGCGAATCAGCTGCAGCCATTTTGTTGTGGAGGATGGCTTTGTGGGGGTGGATTGTAAGAGGCTGGCCACGCCCACCAGGTCAGGACCCGTCGATCATTATCAAAGCAGCAACCTCACACCCTAACTACCACCAACAAACATAATAACCTGTCTCTCTCTCTGTCTGTCTCTCTATCTCACTGTCTATCTGTCTGTCTCTCTTCAGGTTTCTCTCCAGAGCTGTTCTGATAACTGACGGCTCTATTCTGCCCAGTAACTCTGACCAACAGGTAAATCATGTTCATAAAACATTCTAATTTGTTTATTTTATCTAATAGTTTGATGTTCTGGTCGCTCTTTATTATTATTATTATTATTATTATTATTATTATTATTATTATTATTATTATTATTAGGGCCCGAGCACCGACAACGTCGGGCCGCGAGGTCCCTATTGAAACTGTAGGAATTATTATTAATATTCTCTTGAATGAAACGCCTTTTTGGGGGCTTTATCATGTCCCCAACCTCCCCATATTTGGCAAGCATATCAGGACTGCGGGAAAATTTGATATTTGATATCCCATGCTCGAGCATGAAAAAATTGCTCGCTAGCGCCCCCTAGAATTTAGCCCCCTCATCCCGTATGTCCAATTAACTTGAAATTTTACACAGGCATGCCACCAAATGAGGTCTACAAAAAAGCCTCTTGGACCCCTAAGCTCCGCCTACCAAAATTTTCCGCCATTTTGAATTTTGTGAAAAACCCATTTTTGCAACCATTCCTACACGCTGAGTCCGATTGCTACTAAATTTGCTGTGGATCAGTATTGGATCTATATAATAACATTGTATCAAAACATGTTTGATATCTCATTACGTTTAGAAGATATGGACCAATGAACTTCATAAGGCGTGGCTTTGTTTTTCAATACTCATAACTTCAAAACCATCTAACCTATAATCGCAAAATTTGTCTCATATGTGCACATCGTATATTGTTACGTACCCTACAATTTCATTCCATTCATCTACTTGGGAGCCATACAGTAGTTGAGCCATTATTGGCATTTTTGTCAATTTTCATCGTTGTCAGACGTACTTTAACGAACTCCTCCGACAAAATTCATGCGATCGACTTCAAATTTGGTCAAGATGATCTAAAGATATTAATGATGAAAAGTTAGTAAAATGGTCTACTGACATTGAATGACCTTCATTTTATGTGGCGCCCATTGCCGTGGCAATGCGTCATTCACCATGAAAAATGAAGCTTATTTTTCTGTGGCTTAGGATGTTCAGCAAGCCTTGGAACTTTGCACAGGTGTCATAAGTGATGTAAATAAATATTTCATATGGCTTTTTGGGTTGACCGTTGAAAATTGATCGCGCCCCCTACGAATATTCAAAAACTCAGCCCCAGCGTTACGTTTGACCTACATATATGATATTTGGTAGGGACATGTATCACTGTTAAAAAACAGTCTCTTGGGACCATGCTCTAAAACCAACCGGCCATTTTGATTTTTGTGTGGATTTTCCCATGATTTCTAGTCGCTGTACTTTAACGAACTTCTCCTAGGAACTTTGTCAGATCCACTTCAAATTTGTTCAGTATAATCTAAAGACCTTTGCAATTAAAAGTTACTCAAAGCTTTACGTTTGATTGAATGGCTTAGCCGTGACATGGCGGCCATTGTACGTGATTCGCCATTAAACAACAAGTTGATGTAACTCCACTGGACTTGCTCAAATATGTCCCAAACTTGCCATACTTGATAACAGTCATGACCTGAGGATGTCTACAAGCCAATTTTCACTCAGTCATAGCGCCACCTACTGGCAACAGGAAGACAGCGTTATGTGACAAACGGAATCAGATTTACATGACATTTACATGATGTGGTCTATACTTGATGTAGAGCAACATAATGCATGTTTGCGCATGTTCTCTTGCGCCACATAGTGGATACAGGAACTGGTGTAATATTTGCACTACATAATTTCCAGCGTCACACAGTCCACGCTGGAAAAATCGTTGAACTCCGAGATGCGTTATCTGATGGTCAAAGACATTTGCGGCCGCATCGGCCGGCGTCCCGCCAGTACCCCCGAGACACGGGAAGGTGCGAGGGCCCGTACATCGCTGCTTGCAGCTTTAATTATTATTATTAGGGCCCGAGCACCGACGTAGTCGGAGCGGAGGACCTATTGTTTTTCGATTGTTTATTACTATTATTATTAGGGCCCGAGCACCGACGTAGTCGGAGTGGAGGACCTATTGTTTTTCGTATGTTTATTATTATTATTATTATTGTTATTAGGGCCCGAGCACCGACGTAGTCGGAGCGGAGGACCTATTGTTTTTCGATTGTTTATTATTATTATTATTAGGGCCCGAGCACCGACGTAGTCGGAGCGGAGGACCTATTGGTTTTCGTATGTTTATTATTATTATTATTGTTATTATTTTACAAGTTTCGTCGCAAAAAGGAGGTGCTTGGGATACTGGAAAACTTCTGAAATTTAGCACGCAAGGCAGAATTTGCGAAAATTGCAGTCTGATTGGGGTGTCCAGCTACGGTATGAAATATTGGCTCAATAGCTCCCCCTATTGAGTAGTCCCAACATTGGGTTTCACCTAGCTGTATGAAATTTGGTAGGTATGTGGAACGTGATGGGACATACAAAAAATCCTCTTGGAATTTTTCTCTAAACCAAACAGGAAGTCGGCCATTTTGAATTTGATGACGTTTTTTGACCGTTTCAAGGCGTCATACTTTAACGAACTCCTCCTAGAGATTTGACCCGATTGACTTCAGATTCGGTCAGTATGCTCTTGAGACCTTGGCAGTGAAAAGTTACTCAAAGATCAAAAAGTTATCGAACTATGTATCCGTGGCCATACATTGTCGAATCTACTCCAAATCTCTCATATGTCATAACATCCTGACCTGGAACACATCTATATGATAATTTAGAATCATAGTAATAGCGCCACCTAGTGGCAACTGGAAGTTGTACGTTTTGTACTTTGACATCCTGCTCCTCACAGATTAATCAAATCCCTCTCAAATGTTGTCAGAACAGCCTTAAGACCTTGATAATGCTTCATTGTGAAAATCGTAAGAAGTTGTTGAAGGGCGGCGACGTGGCGGTTCGGCAAATTTCGATCCTTCGCCATGAATGAATAAACTGATGTAACTCGACTCCACATCATCAGATCTTTACCAGATTTCACAGGTTTGATGAGACTCCAGGCCTGAAGACATCTGCAGGCCAATTTTGAATCATAGTCATAGCGCCACCTACTGGTAACAGGAAGTTAAAGTCTTTATACTTTGGCTTGTTTCTCTTAGTAGGTAAATCAAATCAATATCAAATTAGTTCCACACAAATATAAGAAGTTCATAATGCCAGTTCATGAAGCTTTTGATGTTTTGTCGAACGCCGTTGCCGTGGCGATGCAGTCTTTGCCGTTAACAACGAAGGTAATTTTGAGAGGCTAAAAATGCTCGAAACATAAGCAAACTTGGCAAGCAGATTACAAGCCCGAAATGTAGTTATATAATATGATTTTATTGGTTCAGACTGGCAAATCGGCTCAATAGCGCCCCCTTCAAAATTTCGATGACGCAGCCCTCGCAGTATGTTTGACCTAGATGTATGAAATTTGGTAGGAACATGTATCACATATGGAAATAAAAATCTCTTGGGGCCATGCTCTAAACCCAACCGGAAGTCAGCCATTTTTAATTTTTTATGAATTTTTAGTGTTGTTTTTGTCATTTCCAGGCGTTGCACTTTAACGAATTCCTCCTAGGGAAATAATCAGATCAACTTCAAATTTGGTCGGTACAGTTTAAAGACCTTTGTGATGAAAAGTTACTCAAAGCTTGTTGTTTCGTGAAAATCTGTTGCCGTGGCGACGCATTCTTCACCATGAACAATTAAGGCGTTTTTGAGAGGCTAGACATGCTCGAAACATAAGCAAACTTGGCATACACATTTAAAGCCCAAAATGTAGTTATATAATATGATTTTATTGGTTCAGAGTGGCAAATCGGCTCAATAGCGCCCCCTACAAAATTTCAACGAAGCAGCCCTCGCTGTACGTTTCACATAGATTTACAAAATTTGGTAGGCACATGTATCACATGTGGACTTAAAATAAAGTCTCTTGGGACCATGCTCTAAACCCAACCGGAAGTCAGCCATTTTGAATTTTGTATGAATTTCTCGTGTTTTTTTCCATTTCCAGGTGCTGTACTACGAACTCCTCCTAGGGAATTAATCCGATCAGCTTAGAATTTGGTCAGAACAATCTAAAGACCTTAGCGAATAAAAGTTACTCAAAGCTTTAGGTTTCATCGAACGACGTGGATATGGTGTGACGGCCATTTTACATGGTTCACCATCATCCATGTAACTCGACTGTACTTTGTCAAAACTGTCCCAAACTTGACATGCTTGTTGACTGTCATGGCTTTAGGACTTCTACATGCCAATATTAACTCATAGTCATAGCGCCACCTACTGATAAGCACGGACGTAAGCAGGATTCTATAATTACAGCGGCCCAAACACTGAACTTATTGAAAGGGTTTGTGGGCACACCATGAGAAAAGAATGACTTCTCTGATCTAAATATGTGCAAACTAAGATGCTTGGAGAGCAGAAATTAGATAAAAGTGGTTGTCAAGCCACTGTCGGTGGGCATTAGCATAAATGATCTGTCCATCATGAATGAATGCTTCACACTACAATCTAAAGTTGCAGAAGAACTTAAAATGAAAACAGTGTTAAATTAAAGTGTTCAAGTAAAAGCAAATGGCACTACTATTTTGTTAACTTTCATGTAAGTCCAAATACAATCAGCAGGACACTGCAGGGAGTTGAACCCCATCCCAGTAAACTGACAGTCTGTTATGTTACAAACACTGAAGCACATTCACACACATTTATTTTTTTCTTAATGATCTTAACAGGCTTACATTTATGATTGTATCGGAGGTACACTCAAAACATTTGAGGCTTAAGACCTGGCAACATGATCTTGCTACGCTGCTGGTCTACGCAGGAAATATCATCTAACTGTGTGATAGTCACAGAAATTCATGGCCGCGTCACCCAGAGTCCTGCCAGTACCCTCGACGTGCGTGAATTTGCGAGGGCCCAATCAATGCTGCTCGCAGCTTTAATTATTATTATTATCATTAGTAATTTTATTATTATTTGGTTATAAATTGTAATTGGGAAGGTTGAATGGCAGTTTTTCCCTGAATTTGATGGCCATATATTTAATTTTGTAAAAATAAACACGTAGACTTCAGGTATATCTCAGCAGGTAGACTTCAGGTAAACTACAGGTAGACTACATCTAGACTTCAGGTAAATTACAGGTAAACTACAGGTAGACTTCAGGTACACCTCAGGTAGACTTCAGGTAAACTACAGGTAAACTTCAGGTACACCTCAGGTAAACTACAGGTAAACTACAGGTAAACTTCGGGTACACCTCAGGTAAACTACAGGTAAACTTCAGGTAGACTTCAGGTAAACTACAGGTAGACTTCAGGTACACCTCAGGTAAACTACAGGTAGACTACATCTAGACTTCAGGTAAATCTCAGGTAAACTACAGGTAAACTACAGGTAGACTACATCTAGACTTCAGGTAAATCTCAGGTAAACTACAGGTAGACTTCAGGTAAACCTCAGCAGGTAGACTTTGGTACAGTCTAGAAGCTTCAGGTCAGAGGTCACTGTGTCCTCTAGCCCCAGTGCATTATGGGATTGATGTTAATGAATATCAGAGAAGTGAGGAAAAGGATCAGAAAGAAAGTCGGAGCCACTCAAATATATTTTAGTCAATTACTGAAGAAAATCAGAAACCCAAATTCATCCGTCTGCGCACACACACGCACACACACTTCACTAATTAGGTGTGTGTTAAATATTGAAATATTGAATTAAATTTGGTCAGAGAATTATGATGCCTCATAGATCTTCTGCTGTGTGTGTGTGTGTGTGTGTGTGTGTGTTAGCCTGCAGTGTTCAGTAATAAGATGAAACTAATCTGCTCTTCAACACTGATGAGGTTCTTCATTAACAACCGGTGTCTGTCTCTCTCTCTGTCTGTCTCTGTGTCTCTCTCTCTCTCTCTCTCTCTCTCTCTCTGTCTGTCTCTCTGTCTGTCTCTCTCTCTGTGTCTGTCTGTCTGTCTCTCTCTCTGTCTGTCTGTCTGTCGTCAGGTCTCCATGATAACGGTTCCTCCAGTAGCAGCAGGGTGTCCTACGGTGAAGATGGTGGAGCTCTGTCCGTCCACCATGACCTGCATGCCGGGAACACGTGAGGCTCAGATATCTCCTCTAATGTTTTTACTTTCTTTATATCTGTTCAGTTGTTATTAAATAATACGTATTAAAATATATGAAAGATGAAGACGATCGTCTGGAAATCCTCCAGCGTCCTTGAGAAAACTGATGAGAACAGAAACACTGATTAATGACCAACACACACAGTGGAGTGTGTGTGTGTGTGTGTGTGTGTTCCGCCTGTCAAACCACCATCATCATCATCTTCTTCTCCTCCTGATGCTGCCGTGTGATTGGTTATTGAGTCAGTGGGCATGAACGCCTTTAAAACACAACGCGTGTGCGTGTGTGCGTGCGTGCTTCCCTCCCGTGTCGAGGTTGAAAGGACTAATAAAGTTTTCTGTCTTTGCTACATTATAGTTAAAGCTTTGACATGACGTCCGTTCTGATTGGTTCACTTCGTTGATGGTTGTGATGCTCAGATAATATTGACCTGGTTCTGAATAATAATGATGTCACGTCTTCAGAGCGTAACATTAAATATAATATATAAAAATATGATTGTATGTAAATTCATTGAACATAAAAAGGGTAGAAGTTAAGTTTTCAACCACCAACAATCACTTGAGTGTTAGCTTAGCTAAGGTGTTAGCAGCTGAGCTAACGGTTAGTCACTCCGTTGCCATGGAGACCGCTCAATGAAGCTTATTAAGACTTTGTTCCGTCCGTCGTAGATTTGGTTCACCTCACCTGTCAGTCAGTTGGCTCCGCCTTCGAGGACCTGTCGCCGGTGGTTACCAGGATGTTCCGCACGCCACAGTCACATGACCAAGGTAACACACACACACACACACGCACACACACACACATGGAAAATCTACAATGTTAGCTTAGCATCGATGATCAGAACTCCATCCAGAAAACAAGCATTTTAAAAGTTGTTAGCTTCATAAATCAGTCTCATGATGTCTTATTAAATCTGTTTACTACTATTAAATCAAAACAAAGCTGGTTATTTCTGGGTTCATATATATAATATTAAATATAATAATATATTATAATAATTAATATATAATGATATTATAATATATTTTAATATATGATAGTATTATAATATAATAATAATATTATAATAATAATATAATAATAATATTATAATAATAATTATAATAATAATATAATATATAATATTATAATAATAATTATAATATATAATGATATTATAATATATATTATAATAAACACAAAGTAAAAGGAGACGGAAACGTTGCCTCCTCTCTGACCTTTCTCTTTCTTTAATTCATTCATCATGTTCTTCTGTTTTTAATTATAACATGAACAACCTACACACACTCACACACAGGATGGATGGATGCAGGTATAAAGAGATTCATCACAGCTGATGGAAGAGAGAAGTTTCTGATAAACTGCAGCTTCAGCTTTTTTTGTCTTCAACATTCACACTATAATTATTATAATTATCTTTATTATTATTATTATTTTATTAAAAGAGAAAAATGAAAAATGTTTTCGTCCCCGAAGAGGGTCGTTCAGACATGAGTCCCCAAAAGGAGCATAAACGTGTTTGTGTGTGTGTGGTAATCTGACTCTTCAAGAAGAACCCGTCTGTCCTCTGGTGTCTGTACTAATACGTTATCGCTGTTGTCTGTCTGTAGAGAAGAACCCGTCTGGTCTCTGTACTAATACGTTATCACTGTTACCTGTCTGTAGAGAAGAACCCGTCTGTCCTCTGGTCTCTGTACTAATACGTTATCGCTGTTGTCTGTCTGTAGAGAAGAACCTGTCTGTCCTCTGGTGTCTGTACTAATACGTTATCACTGTTGTCTGTCTGTAGAGAAGAACCCGTCTGTCCTCTGGTGTCTGTACTAATATGTTATCACTGTTACCTGTCTGTAGAGAAGAACCCGTCTGTCCTCTGGTGTCTGTACTAATATGTTATCACTGTTACCTGTCTGTAGAGAAGACCCCGTCTGTCCTCTGGTGTCTGTACTAATACGTTATCACTGTTACCTGTCTGTCTGTAGAGAAGAACCCGTCTGTCCTCTGGTGTCTGTATTTCAACATGGCCGACGGTTCGGAGGTCAAAGGTCACGACCTCCCATCCAACGTGTTCGTGACCTTTGGACCTGACGGAGCTCTGAGTCACGAACACGCTGTCACTCAGGTGAGAGCAGCTGATTGGCTCATTACAGTGAGCGTTATTAGCATTAAGCTAACAGGACGTTCTGATCATTAATAATTGATTTGTTATGAAGAATCATTGTTAACTTGTAACTATAAATTAATACATAACTACATGTATTCATTAATTAATTTGTTTATTTATATTTTAATCATTTTTAATAAATTATAAAAATAAATTGTAATAACAAATATATATTGTGGTATTTATCGACCGTCTATCAATATAAAAACATATACACACATACATATACATATATACACACACACATATATATACACACATTATATGTAAATATATGTGTATGTATATATATATATATAT
>NW_022280255.1:134889-157264 GCF_004355925.1 Anarrhichthys ocellatus | reverse complement strand
GTATATATATATATATATATACGTATATATATGTATATATATATATATACGTATATATATATATATGTATAAATATACTACAGGGGTTCTATAATAAACGTGTTTTTAACCTTTTACTTAATGTGCAGAGACCTTCTGACCTCTCGTCGTGACTCAACAACACCACCGTTTATTAACCCTTTGTAGTATTAAACGATCACATGATCTCGTTCTGACCCTCTTGTCTTCTGCTCTCAGGACATCGGAGTCAGCGAGGAACCCAGCGCAGATCAAACCGACCTATCGGTGAGCCCCCCTCCTCCCTACGTCCCCCCTCCCCCCCTCTCTCTGTCTGACATCACCGCCCACGGGCCGCAGGACAGGCTGGGCCACTCTGATGTCACCGAGAGCCTGGCCAATCCTGTGGAGGAAGGAGGAGGCCCGGAAGGAGGCGCTGGGTTCCAGTTTGATGACAAGGAGGAAGAAGTGGGAGACCTGTCGAGGAGGAGCGAGGAGCAGAAGGTGGAGAAAGGAGGAGGACAAAGTCTGGGAGGAGAGGATTGTGATGCAGACCGAGGTTTGTTCAAAACCACCCCAAAACTAATTCCTGTTACACAAGTGGCTCCAGGAAAGAAGAGCTGCTGGGACAGCGTCGCCGTCATATCAGAAGAAAACCAATGAAACTGTTCTACATTTAGAAACAGGTTAAATACAACAGACTTAAAGTTACAATCTCAAACATCCTACGGTCATAATTATAATTATAAACTGTGAATGGATGAGTATTAATCAGAGGGATATTGACTTAACTGACATTTATCTTTTCATTGTTCTTTCTACTCTAGTTTTTAATTATGATGATGAATGTTTAGAAACACTTAAAGCCACAGATGAACATGTAAACAAACGTAAAATATAAATAATACAGAAAACAAAAAGAAAGAGTTACATTTTTAGTAATCAACACAAATTAAATTAAATATAAATATAATATTAATTAAATATTAAATGAAAATCTTGAGGTTATTACTACGTAAAGCCACAATGTTGAGCATTGGAAATGTCCAGCAGTGGTAGAATTATTAAGTCCTGATGCAGGGACACTGAGATGAACTTTATGACTACAGAACATTTACATCACAATAAGTTGACAGATGCTTTAGTCACATTTCTACACTGCAGCATTAATTCACCGTTGCTTCCACATGGTTAAATCCATCTCATGGTTTATCCTCACAGCTTCAGACCAATGTTTGGGGGTCCTGAATCCAACCATGGAAGTACCCCAGATGGACGGAATAGTGCCAGAACCTGGACTTGGAGACCAGGATAAGGAAGACCTTCAGAGGGGCTTCGACCAATCAGAGCACAAAGAGGAGTCACCGCGAGACGCTCACTCGTACCTCGGGAAGCTGGAACAGCAGGGCGGCCTCGCGTATCCCGAGTCCATTGAAGAGCCCGGAGAGGAGGTGGATGGGTTGATTCTGTATCAGACAGGAGAGGAAGTGACCATGGGAAACTCTCTGGACACAGAAACATTGCTGGGGAACACAGCTGGAGAGGAAGGTCCAGAGGACAGCACAGATCTGGCAGATCAAGTGGACGAGATCTCTGAAGGGCAGGTGGATCCAGTTCCTCTTATGGACGTTCCAGTGGTTCAACCCTGTGAGGAAGAACCAGAGAAACATCTAGACATCATGACAGTAGCATCAAAGGCAAAGAACGGAGCTGGACTCAAAAGCGAAGAGTCCATGGATCAGGAAGCCTATGATGGTACGGCTGAAGATCTGAACTGTAAGAACAGAGTCCTGACGTTCTCCCTCGATCAGGAACACAAAGACGATCTGCTTGAGCAAGATGAACTCAAAATGGCCGCCACTCTTCCTGCAGACAGAGTTGACTCAAAGCCATCTAATCTGAAGTTCTCTCTGTTACCAGACGGAGGCGCTGAGAAGAAACCACAGCAACTGGAGCTGCCAGTCAAGGTGGAGGAGACCAAGACGGAGACGGGTGTGGACGTCTACCCTCACAGCTCTGAATTCAAACATGGAAAGTTCTTCTCCTACCGGGTCAAGTCAGAAACACTGGTGACCAAAGCAGAGCATTTACACTACCCTGTCAAACCAGAAACCCTGGAGACCAAACCTGAAGATCTAAGCCCCCCCATGAAGGCTGAGCGCTCAGACCGTAACCCTGAAGTCCTCCAGTTTGCAGCCTACTCAGATGGCGCCGAAATCAAACCCGAAGCAAAACCGGTAACTCTCAGGTTTTCTCCTTATCCAGACGGGGCTAAGCTTAAGACCGAGTCAGAGCCAGAGGATTTAACGGCCTTTCCTCACACTGCCATCAAGCCTGAAATCAAGCCGGAGGGTTTGGAGTTCTCCACCTACCCAGACAGCTCTGAGATCAAGCCTGAGGCCAAGCCAGAGGACCTGGACTTCTCAGCTTTCCCTGAGATCAAAGCTGAGACGAAGCAAGAGCCACTGGAGGCCGACAGTACAGTCCTGACCCCGAAGCTGGAGCAGGCCGACGGGCTGGTCGACTCCTCGGAGAGTCTGGTGGAGAAAGGCCAATTGAAGGAGGAGCGGCCAGGTACGCCAGGTGAGAACCGTATGTGGAGGTTGATTCATATGAGAGCTCCAGCTAATGATTGTCTCATTGTTAATGTATGTATTGATGAATCATCATATCTATTCTGTAGTCAACTAGAGCAGTGCCTCTTTAGAACGTACCTGATCAGAACGTACCTCCTCCTCCTCCTCCTCCTCCTCCTCCTCCTCAGTGTTAGTGGTAGAAGGTTACTCCAGCCCCAGGTTTCCTCCTGTCTCCATGTGTGATGTTCCTGACAGCCTCCATGAGTCCAGAGAGCCGACCATCGCCCAGCTGCTCCAGGAGAAAGCTCTGTACTCCTTCTCTGAGTGGCCCAAGGTACTGTGAAGGATATAAGCTATGTCGGGTTATCTGTAAATCCTCTTTACAACAAGACGTACTACAAAGAGCTGAAGGCCAGTCTCTGTTTCCTGAAGTATGTTATGTTTATTTTATTTGATATGGACATCACAGTAGCATTAGAATTGTAACATACATTTATGCACAAAGCCCTGTGTTAAGTGTTCGTAGCATAGGATATACTTAAAGGGTTTTTCTAGTTTTTAATGATGTATGGCCATTAATACTCACGTTTTAAGGTTGATATTTTGTCAAAATGCACAAAAAAGATGTTGTATTTTCTGACCACAATATCCTCCTGCATTATAAAGAGAGGATGTAAATGAGCTGCTGGTTATTTGGAGTCCATCCAGGTTCATTCCTCTTCATTAATTTAAGCTGTCTCATAGAAACCCCTTCACGTTATTATCTGCTGTGGTGTCTCCCTGTAGGACCGGGTCATCATCAACCGTCTGGACAGCATCTGCCACGCCATCCTGAAGGGGAAGTGGCCTTCATCCAGTGAACAGTACGACTCTCCCGGCTCTGTGGTCGCCAACTCCTGCCTGGCCAACAGCTTAGCCCAGCACCTCCAGCACCAGCACCTCCAGCACCAGCACCACCAGCAGCACCGAGCCAGCTTCCTCCCCACCGCGGCCTCCGGTTCCGTCCCCAGTCAGCCCCGGATCCAGCAGACCAACGCGGGTCTGGGGTTCTCCATCCCCCCCCCTCTCACTAGACTCCCTAAGGTGAGAACATCCCTGTGACTGACCCGATGTATTAACCCCCTTTATTCTACATATCTATGCATCTTCATCTGTCCACATGTATCTCCACTGTCTCACGCCATGAGTCATACCAGTGGTGTCCAGTTAGCACTGCTAGTAGTGCTAGTAGTGATGATAATGCTAATTATACTAATAATAGTGCTAACAATGCTCATAGTGCTCATACATTACATTACAGTCATGTAGCAGACGCTTTTATCCAAAGCGACTTACAATAAGTGTATTCAACATATTCAAGACAACTATTAGTCACCAGCAGTCATAAGTGCATCTCCTTTAAACAAGCATCTAAGAGCATAAACCAGAGCAGAAGTACAGAAACAAACTAATATGAATACAGTAAGTGGTGAGTGGAAGGCTCAGGGTAGTACTTCTTGAAGAGGTGAGTCTTCAGCCTGATGAAAGATGGGCAGCGACTCTGCTGTCCTGACGTCAGTGGGGAGTTCATTCCACCACTGTGGGGCCAGGACAGGAAACAGCCGCGACCGGGTCGATCGGCCGCAGGGACCTCTGAGTGACGGGCAGAGCGAAGAGGTCGGGCGGGGGTGTAGGGCTTGACCATGGCCTGGAGATAGGAAGGAGCTGTTCCTTTCACTGCCCTGTAGGCTAGCAACAGAGTCTTAAACTGGATGCGAGCTGTTACAGGTAGCCAGTGTAGAGAACGGAGAAGGGAAGTTGTGTGGGAGAACTTGGGGCGATTGAACACCAGGCGAGCTGCAGCTTTCTGGACAAGCTCCAGAGGTCTGATGGTCGACGCCGGGGCTCCGGCAAGTAATGAGTTGCAGTAGTGCAGGCGGGAGATGACAAGAGCTGCAAGCACCTGCGCCGTCTCATCAGTGAGGAAGGGGAGAATCCTCCTGATGTTGTAGAGCAGGAATCTGCAGGAGCGTGTAACCGATGCAATGTTTGCTGAGAACGACAGTTGGTCGTCCAGGGTCACACCCAGGTTCCTCACAGTCCGAGTTGGCGTCACCACGGTATCATCAATGGTGATGGACAGGTCTCGGTGCGGGCAACCCTTCCCCGGGAGGAACAGTAGCTCGGATTTGTCCAGGTTGAGCTTCAGGTGGTGTGTCGTCATCCACTTCGAGATGTCAGCCAAGCACGCAGCGATGCGTACGTCCACTTGAGTGTCACCGGGGGGAAATGACAAGACCAGCTGGGTGTCATCGGCATAACAATGGTAAGAGAAGTCATGCGAGCGAATAACAGAACCCAGAGATGTTGTGTAGAGCAAGAAGAGAAGGGGGCCCAGGACTGAGCCTTGTGGAACCCCCGTAGTCAGCATGCATGGTTCCGACACAGCCCCCCTCCATGTCACCTGGTAGGATCGACCTGTCTGGTAGGATCGACCTGTCTGGTAGGATGCAAACAGGGAGAGTGCAGAGCCTGAAACGCCCATCCCCTCGAGGGTGGATAGGAGGATCTGGTGGTTAACAGTGTCAAACGCCACAGACAGGTCCAGGAGAATGAGGACAGAGGAGAGAGAGTTAGATCTCGCTGCGTGAAGCGACTCTAAGTAATTTGTTGAAATTCTTTAAATGACACTTAAAATGCATGCTTTCTTTTTACAACTTATATTTATTTTATTTGTAAAAGTAAGGTTTTCTGTTTTGATTCATTTTTAAATGTACAGCATTTTGAGCTGAATAGTCTGTATGAAATGTATACAAATAATGATTATTATTGTAATAGACTGACTGACAAGGACTCAGTGCATCATCACTTCAACTTGTCCTGTTTGTGCTTCTTCAGTCAATTAGAATAAGTTTTAAATAGAAATTAAATACATAATTTATGTCACATCCTCGTAGTAACCTTTGCCTGAACAGGTTCACAAAATAATTCAAGTATATGATATAAATATATGTTATATATAATGTATCTGTAGAGCAGGTTCTTCAGGCAGCTCTGGACACCTCTAGTTCACATTGCTTTGTTTCTCCTCTGTAAAGTTCTCCGTCTCTGTTCTGTGAATATTATACATGGTGGTATCAGATAGATAGAGGGTTTGTGTACGCAGCACAGAGCAGGGACCAGTCCGTCAGAGCTCTCAGAGCAGGGACCAGTCCGTCAGAGCTCTCAGAGCAGGGACCAGTCCGTCAGAGCTCTCAGAGCAGGGACCAGGCCGTCAGAGCTCTCAGAGCAGGGACCAGGCCGTCAGAGCTCTCAGAGCTCTCAGAGCAGGGACCAGGCCGTCAGAGCTCTCAGAGCAGGGACCAGTCCATCAGAGCTCTCAAAGCAGGGACCAGGCCGTCAGAGCTCTCAGAGCAGGGACCAGGCCGTCTCAGAGCAGGGACCTAGGCCGTCAGAGCTCTCAGAGCAGGTACCAGTCCATCAGAGCTCTCAGAGCAGGGACCAGTCCATCAGAGCTCTCAGAGCAGGGACCAGGCCATCAGAGCTCTCAAAGCAGGAACCAATCTGTCACAGATCTCAGAGCAGGTACCAGTCCGTCAGAGCTCTCAGAGCAGGGACCAGTCCATCAGAGCTCTCAGAGCAGGGACCAAGCCATCAGAGCTCTCAAAGCAGGGACCAATCTGTCACAGCTCTCAGAGCAGGTACCAGTCCGTCAGAGCTCTCAGAGCAGGGACCAGTCCATCAGGGCTCTCAGAGGTGACCGGACCAGCAGACAGCAGCTTCCAGAGAGCAGACTTTAGATAGATATGTGTGCAGGTTGTACCCAGGCCGTTGTGTTGTGTCTCAGTCCATATGTATGTTTAACAAAGCCATCATCTCTCTCCCGTTCTTGTCTTACCTCTCACCCACCCTGTCCACTCTGATAGTACATGTCGCGAGGCGGCGCATGTGGGCGCGGAGCTTGGCGCCTCACCTCCTTGCCTCTCTTACAGGAGAGACTCGTGGCTCCTCCTTACCTCCCCGAGCTCAAACGAGCGGGGGTTCGGAGGTCATTCGACTATGAGGCCGCCACCGCCAAGGTTTTATCTGGGAAATCGGCACCGTCGTGCCACACGGCCTTCTCCACGAGCTCCGGCAGTGTGCCTCCCCCGGTGGTGGCCCCGCCCTCTCATCATCACAGCGGCGCCATGTTGATTAACGGCTGGCAGGAGACAGCCATCGATCTCACCAAGTCGTCTGGTGAAATAAGCAAAAGCGTGGGGTCAGGAGATGCCGCGGTGGCTCCGGGACCCGGTCACCAGCTGCCACCGCCGCCCCCCATCACCGCACCACTGCCGGGCTCCGTGGGGATGGACATGGCCGGGATCCTGCAGGCCGGGCTCATCCATCCTGTAACGGGGCAGATAGTTAACGGAAGCCTGAGGGGAGATGACTCCCTGAGGAGGAGGAGAGGCAGGAGGAGAAACGTTGAGGCACTGTACTCTGAGTTCACCAAGAGCAGAGGACTGCACCTCCCGGAGACTCAGGTGGGTGGAGGGGGAGGGAGGAGGGAGGAGTGAAGGGTTCTTCTGATGTTCATGTTGCTTTGGGTAGAAGTTCAATATAAAAACAGACCCGAGAGTAAAATCTTTTCACACCTCCACCTGTGTCTTTTCCAGCTGCAGGGCCGAGTGGAGCTGATCAGCCACTCCTCCGTCTCCTCCTCCACCTCCTCGCCGTCCCCCTCTCCTTCAGAGAGACCCGCCGGCCCCACCACTCCTTCAGAAAGACCCGCTGGCCCCCCCACTCCGTCCTCCTCCTCCACGCCCACCCCCACCCAGACTCCTCCTCAGCCGGAGATCGTGGCCATCGACCGAGAGGCGGCCAGCAAAGGTCTGATGGAGTGGCTGAGACAGAACCCGGGCTACAGCATGGACCTCCCCAGCTTCTCTCATGTGAGTGTGTGTTTCTTCTTCTGGGTTCAGAGTCACTTTTATCAGAAATCTGTTATATCGGTTCATTTTAATGGACTTATGTTGTTGATGTTGTATGTTGTTCACCATCTGAACATCAAAACCCACCAATGGAAAAGCACATTTCCTTTAAACAATCGTAACAAATGATTGATGTCATAATAACTGTTTTATTCTGCACTAAAGACATGTTCTAGTCCTCTCTACTTCTATTCATGATGGTTCTGTTTCATAGAGGAGCAGGACTTTATATTACAGAGAAGATCAAGACCACAGAGAGAAAACAGTGACTCTGAACCTGCTCGATGTTCAGAGGGTTGAACTAGATAATCCACCTGTTCCTCTCTGGTCATTGGAGCTCATTGTTGTAACAGATTTTCTCTCTCTCTCTGTCTCTATGTCTCTCTCTCGCCCTCCCTCTTGTCTTCACCGCTCAGTCTGGAGCAGGTCTTCTTCATGGCTTTGTGGAGCGTCCTAAACAGAGGAGGCATCGCTGCAAAGACCCCACAAAGCTGGACATCAACTCTCTGACGGGGGAGGAGAGAGTCCCTGTGGTCCACCGAGGAACCGGACGCAGGGTAGAACACTCACTACTGTTATTAATATACTAAGTTATTATTATAATGATTAGTTATCATACTAAGTTATTACTATAGTGATTAGTTATCATACTACGTTATTACTATAGTGATTAGTTATCATACTAAGTTATTACTATAGTGATTAGTTATCATACTAAGTTATTACTATAGTGATTAGTTATCATACTACGTTATTACTATAGTGATTAGTTATTATACTAAGTTATTACTATAGTGATTAGCTATTATACAAGTTATTATAGTGATTAGTTATTATACTAAGTTGTTATTATAGTGATTAGTTATTATAATAAGTTATTACTATAGTGATTATTTATTATACTAAGTTATTATTATAGTGAATAGTTATTATACTAAGTTATTATTATAGTGATTAGTTATTCCATCCATCCATTTTCCTCTGCTTATCCGGGGTCGGGTCGCGGTGGCAACAGGCCAAGCAGGCTGGCCCAGACTTCCCTCTCACCGGCAACATGTTCCAGCTCATTCTGGGGTATCCCGAGGCGTTCCCAGGCCAGCTGGGAGATGTAATCCCTCCAGTGTGTTCTGGGTCTTCCCCAGGATCTCTTCCCAATTGGACGTGCCTGGAAAACCTCCAGTGGGAGGCGTCCAGGAGGCATCCTAATTAGATGCCCGAACCACCTCAGCTGACTCCTTTCGACGCGAAGGAGTAGCGGCTCGACTCCAAGCTCCCTCCTGATGACCGAGCTCCTTACCCTATCTCTAAGGCTGAGCCCAGCCACCCTACGGAGGAAACTCATTTCGGCCGCTTGTAACCGCGACCTTGTCCTTTCGGTCACGACCCAGAGTTCGTGACCATAGGTGAGGGTAGGAACGTAGACCGAGTGGTTAAATTGAGAGCTTTGCCTTCCGGCTCAGCTCCCTCTTCACCAAGACGGTCCGGTGCAGCGTCTGCTTTACTGCTGCAGCCGCACCGATCCGTCTGTCGATCTCCCGCTCCATCTTACCCTCACTCGCGAACAAGACCCCAAGATACTTGAACTCCTTCGCTTGAGGTAGGCACTCCGTCCCCACCTGGATGGAGCAATCCACCGGTTTCCGGCAGAGCACCATGGCCTCAGATTTGGATGTGCTAACTCTCATCCCCGCCGCTTCACACTCGGCTGCAAACCGCCCCAGTGAATGCTGGAGGTCACGATCCGAGGAGGCTAACCGGACCACATCATCTGCAAACAGCAGAGAGGTGATCCCGAGACCCTCGAACCTGACGTTCTCCACCCCCAGGCTGCGCCTAGATATCCTGTCCATGAAAGTCACGAACAGGACCGGAGACAAAGGGCAGCCCTGGCGGAGGCCAACACCCACCGGGAACGTGTCTGACTTATTTGCCGAGAATGCAGACACAGCTCCTACTGCAGTCGTACAGAGACCGGATTGCCCGTTGTAATGGGTCCGGCACCCCATACTCCCGCAGCACCCCCCACAAGAACCCCCGAGGGACCCGGTCGAAAGCCTTCTCCAAGTCCACAAAGCACATGTAGACTGGTTGGGCAAACTCCCAGAACCCCTCCAGTAGTCTTGCAAGGGTAAAGAGCTGGTCCACTGTTCCACGGCCGGGACAGAATCCGCACTGCTCCTCTTGAATCTGAGGTTCGACAAACGGTCGGAGTCTCCTTTCCAGCACCCTGGCATAAGCCTTCCCCGGGAGGCTGAGTAGTGTGATACCCCGGTAATTCGAGCACACTCTCCGGTCCCCCTTTTTGAAAATGGGAACCACCACCCCGGTCTGCCATTCCATGGGCACTGATCTTCCGACCCCCATGCGACATTGAAGAGGCGTGTCAGCCAGGACAGCCCAACTATGTCCAGCGCTTTCAGCATCTCAGGGCGGATCTCATCCACCCCCGGCGCCTTGCTACCAAGGAGCTTTTTGACTACCTCGGCGGCCTCTGCCAGGGATATGGGTGAGCCTCCCCCTAGATCTTCAGGCGCTGCCTCTTCTGCAGAGGACATGTTGGTCGGGTTTAGGAGTTCCTCAAAGTGCTCTTTCCACCGCCCGACGATGTCCCCTGTCTGGGTCAGCAGTTCCCCCCCCCTGCTGAGAACAGCCTGGGATAAGCCCTGCTTTCCCTTCCTGAGCCGTCGGATGGTTTGCCAGAACCTCCTTGAGGCCAACCGAAAGTCCTTCTCCATGGCCTCCCCGAACTCCTCCCATGCCCGAGTTTTAGCATTCGCGACCACCGCAGCTGCAGCCCTTCTGGCCTGCCGGTACCTGTCAGCTGCTTCGAGAGACCCCTGGGCCAACCAGGCCTTGAAGGTCGTCTTCTTCAGCTTGACGGCTTCCCTCACCTCCGGTGTCCACCACCGGGTTCTCGGGTTGCTGCCACGACAGGCACTGATGACCTTCCGACCACAGCTCGTAGCGGCCGCGTCCACAATAGAGGCTTTGAACATGGTCCATTCGGATTCCATGTCCCCAACCTCCCTCGGGATGTGAGAGAAGTTCTTCCGGAGGTGGGAGTTAAAGACCTCCCGGACAGGGTCCTCCGGCAGACGTTCCCAGTTCACCCTCACTACACGTTTGGGCTTGCCGGATCTTTCCAACTGGTTCCCCTGCCATCTGATCCAACTCACCACCAGGTGGTGATCAGTTGACAGCTCTGCTCCTCTCTTCACCCGAGTGTCCAAGACATACGGCCGCAAATCAAATGATACGATTACAAAGTCGATCATTGATCTCCGGCCTAAGGTGTTCTGGTACCAGGTACACTTATGAGCCACGTTATGTTCGAACATAGTGTTCGTTATGGCCAAACCATGGCAAGCACAGAAGTCCAATAACGAGACACCATTCGGGTTCAGATCGGGCAAGCCGTTCCTCCCAATCACCCCCCGCCAGGTTTCTCCATCATTGCCCACGTGAGCATTGAAGTCCCCCAGGAGAATTATGGAATCGGTAGGTGGCGCCCTTTCCAGGACCCCTCCCACCGACTCCAAGAAGGCCGGATACTCTGAACTGCTGTTTGGTGCGTAAGCACAAACCACAGTCAGAGCCTTGCTCCCCGCAACCCGTAGGCGCATGGAGGCGACCCTCTCGCTCTCCGGGGAGAACTCCAACACAGCGGCGCTCAGCCGGGGGCTCGTGAGTATCCCCACTCCCGCCTGGCGCCTCTCACCCTGGGCAACTCCGGAAAAGGACAAAGTCCAACCTCTCTCCAGGAGCTTGGTTCCAGAGCCAGCGCTGTGTGTGGAGGTGAGTCCAACTATATCTAGCTGGTATCGCTCCACCTCCTGCACCAGCTCTGGCTCTTTCCCCGCTAGCGAGGTGACGTTCCACGTCCCTAGAGCTAGTCTATGCTGCCGGCGATCGGCTCGCCCAGGCCTCCCGCCTGACCCGCCGCCCAGTCTGCATTGCACCCGACCCCGATGCTTGTCCCTGCGGGTGGTGGGTCCACAGGGTGGCTGCTCCATGCTGTTTATTCGGGCTGAGCCCGACCGGGCCCCATGGGCGAAGGCCCGGCCACCAGACGCTCGCCGACGAGCTCCCCTCCTGGGTCTGGCTCCGGGAGGGTGCCCCGGTTTCCCTGATCCGGGCGAGGTGGCTAAAGTACGTGGGCTGCTTATCATTAGGGTCGTTTGAACCGCTCTTAGTCTGGGCTCTCCCCCGAGACCTGTTTGCCTTGGGAGACCCTACCAGGGGCTAATGCCCCGGACAACATAGCTCCCAGGATCACTGAGCCACTCAAACTCCTCCACCACGGTGATTAGTTATTATACTAAGTTATTACTATAGTGATTAGTTATCATACTAAGTTATTACTATAGTGATTAGTTATCATACTAAGTTATTACTATAGTGATTAGTTATTATGATACTACGGTCTTATTATCTGTACTTCTTGTCTCCTCTAGCTGGGTGGAGCGATGGCTCCGGCCATAAAGGAGCTGTCCCGGTGGCTCGATGCTAACTCAGAGTACTACGTGGCTCCAGACTGGGCTGACGTGGTCAAACACTCGGTGAGCGTCAAGACCACAACAACAACAACAAAAGAAACCAAAACACAGAATCATCTTTGTTCACTTCAAACATTTCACGACGTGCTGAAGAAGCATGTCACCATAACAATGTTTCCATCCTTTATATCTGAATGTGTTTATTATACGTGAAACCTTTAATACGAGGATTCATGTTTGTGATGAAACGTAACGATGACATGCGTGTGATGTCATAATGAATGGTTCTCTCCTCGTTACCGTGATGACGAGGTTCAGCTGCTCCTCTTCCTGTTGCTATGAGACCAAATGGGTCAGCTGATCAACATGAACGTCTAATCTATCGGTCGCTGAGTCATTATTTTATTATAGAAATAGACGTGCTAATTATTCATAAAGCCTTTTATTCACCATGACGATGTCTGTCTCCTCCTCCTCCTCCTGCAGGGTTTCCTCCCTGAGGGGAAGTTCTGTCGGATCCTCACAGAACCGGTGAACAGAGACCCGGGTTCTCGGCGCCGTGGGCGTCGTCCTCGCAGCGAGATGCCTAAGCCCCTCCTCTCCGTCTCTGACTCCGCCTCCTCCGGCCTCGGCCCCCCACTCTTCATGAACGGAGGGCTGATCGGCAGCATGGACTCCATGGTGGCCATGCAAAACCTGCGCGGCGGTCTCCACGGGATCCCCATCTCCGGCATCATGGCGGCCGGGTTCCCTCACGGCTTCTCTGCTGCTGTCCAAGGGGGCGGAGCTTCGGCAGAGGACGCCAAGAACGGGTTGAGCATGTTACCCATGATGCTTCACGGCATCCCTCACCCCCACGGCGGAGCCCTACAACAGCACGCCTTGTTCAGCGTCGGTGCGATGATGGCCCACGCTCCTCCTCACCCCAGCTCCTCCTCCTCCTCTTCATCCTCCGCTTCAAAGGTCACCACCACAACCGCCCCATCGACGTCCGAGGCCGCCAGCCCTTCGTCCACCACACCGGCCGACGCCTCCTCTGGCTCCACCGGGGGGGAGGAGGAGGAGAAAGGAGATGCCAACAAGAGAGCGGAGGTCATCTCCTCCACCAGCAGGGCTCACCTAGGCTCCGCCCACCTGGGGGCCGGTAGTCACCTCACCTTTAACCCCTTCCTGATCCCCGGCATGTCCCACGGCCTGCTGTACCCTCACATGTTCTTGCCCCACGGCGGCATCATGGCGCTGCCCGCTATGCCTCCTGGTGCGCTGGAGCCGGGGAGCCCCAAGAGGAGGAGGAAGAGAGGGAGGGAGGAGGGGGAGAGAGAGGAGGAGAGAGAAAGTACAGTCAAGGCTAACGTTAGCCTCCACCCGGCCTCCTCCTCCTCGTCTCCCTCCGCCCCCCCCACCTCCTCGTCTCCTTCTGCCCCCCCCACCTCTTCGTCTCCCCCCCCCCCCCCCACCTCCTCGTCTCCTTCCGCCCCCCCCACCTCCACTCCAGAGGAACCGGACTCCCACGGCCCTCCTGAGGAGAGAGAGGAAAGACCGGAGGAGGCGGCAGGAGAGGCAGCGGAGGAGCAGAGACAGGTGTGTGGAGAGGAGGCGTAGAGTAGGAGAGACATCCACCTCCTGCTCCTCCTCAGTGTAAAGTTTGTGCCGTGTCTGTCAGTCGATGTCCATGTAAAGACTTTTATTATGACGCTGACTAAGAATAACGATGATGATGATGATGATGATGATGATGATTATATTCAACTTGGTTCTGTTTATATACCAAGACCCCCCCCCCCATCCTTGTATACAAAAACAGTGTAAGAAACCATCTTCTGTGTTCTTCTCCCCTTCGTCCTGCATCCAGACTGAGACTCCTCCTCCTCAGGAGGAGAGGCGTGTTGACTGAGGAGCAGCTTCAGTAACCAATCAGAGGCTCTGGAGAGCTGAGGCTCTGACGTGTTCTTTGGAATCAGAGGAAGTTTAAGTTCTCGTTGTGTTTGGTTTCACTTCTCTTATTGTGTGACATTAAAACACTTTTATCTTCTACATGAGACTCAATTAGGAGACATCTGGTGACGCTTTGAGGCCCCCCCCCCCCACACATTTTAATATTTTAATCATGACTTAATTGTTATCAATGCTATGCCATTGCTGCTATAACTTCAAGTTGTTCTTCTCTCGAGAATCATAATCCAGATGTCTGAAGCAGAGAACAATCATGAGACTCATCGTTTGGTTCATCACGAGAAGATCTGAGTCACTTTGTCCCTCGAGTGAGAGGAGGAGAGGAGAGGGGAGACGCCAGGAGGTCACATGACGAAGAGGAGGAGAGGAAGACTTCAGAGACGTTCTCTTGTCCAATGAAAAGGGATCATCTAGAGAGGAAGAGGAGGAGCACGGTGCCTCCTCATCTAGAGAGGAAGAGGAGGAGCATGGTGCCTCATCTAGAGAGGAAGAGGAGGAGCACGGTGCCTCCTCATCTAGAGAAGAAGGAGGAGCACGGTGCCTCCTCATCTAGAGAAGAAGGAGGAGCACGGTGCCTCCTCATCTAGAGAGGAAGAGGAGGAGCACGGTGCCTCCTCATCTAGAGAAGAAGGAGGAGCACGGTGCCTCCTCATCTAGAGAAGGAGGAACATGGTGCCTCCTCCAGAGAGGAAGAGGAGGAACATGGTGCCTCCTCTAGAGAGGAAGAGGAGGAACACGGTGCCTCCTCATCTAGAGAGGAAGAGGAGAAGCACGGTGCCTCATCTAGAGAAGAAGAGGAGGAACACGGTGCCTCCTCATCTAGAGAAGAAGGAGGAACATGGTGCCTCCTTCTCCAGAGAGGAAGAGGAGGAGCACGGTGGCTCCGCCTCCTCGCCTCCTTTCTTTTCCTCCGATCACTTTTATAAGTTTCTAAACGAGTCGATCTTTTTATATTTTTGCCGTTTCTTTCTTTCTTTTCTTTTTTCTCGGTTTCTCCGTTGGTGACGACATACTTGACAGAGGGGGATTGTGGGTAATCAAACAGACCGTACTGTACATTAAGCGGATCCGTTCAGAACCGGGTTCCGTGTGTTTCGGGGTTCTACGTTAAAATGTTTCTGTTTACGATGTTGGATTTCACTTTAGTTTTGTTTTCATACATGAAAACATCATTTTTGCACAAAGTCTTTTTGTGAGTGTTGACCTGTAACGTCTCGTATTTCCTTCGTGTGTGTGTGTGATGGGAGAGTGTGTGTGTGTGTGTGTGTGTGTGTGTGTGTGTGTGTGTGTGTGTGTGTGTGTGCATGCATGAGCACACCTTTAGTTGTTTCTTCGTCTCGTCCTGACTCACATTTCTTGTTAAAAACTAAACATGGTTGTTGCCTTGTCACAAGTTCGTGGCTCCGTCTAATTTATTACACTTTTTCTTTGCCAAACGTTCACCAAATATTCTTTGTGTCTTTGTTTCATGATGTTTTATTATTCCAGTAAAAGGCCTTATTTCCTATAGTTTCTATAGACCTGTGTGTCATTCCTCCTCTCGTTAACGAATCCGTCTCAAAGCACAAAGCAGACCAGTGCCTCTAAATAATGACCTCACCACGTGACGTCACGTGTGTGACGTCACGTGTCCCTATGACATCATCAGCTCTCATTGGATTAATCTCAACCTGAGTCGGCCGGTGTGATGTCACGATTAATAAACCTCCGGAGATGATCATTAATATTGTGAATCGTGTTGATAATCTTCAGGTTTCAGCATCGTTCTGTGATGAAGACATAAACATGAGGAGTTATTTAAAGGTTGATCGTCGTGTTTTACATTAATCTGCATGTTAATATCAGAGGAATATTCATCTTCATGATGTAAACACATCAGTGGGAATATTATCTTGTCTCTAATCACAAAAAGCTGAATATTTAGTGAACGTAAACGTGACGTTTCATTCAAATATTCCAGTTTGAAACAGAATAAT
Source organism: Anarrhichthys ocellatus (assembly GCF_004355925.1). Classification (NCBI taxonomy): domain Eukaryota; kingdom Metazoa; phylum Chordata; class Actinopteri; order Perciformes; family Anarhichadidae; genus Anarrhichthys; species Anarrhichthys ocellatus. The sequence goes on along the minus strand of NW_022280255.1, from coordinate 141,314 downwards.
ATCAACAAGTTAACTAGAACCAGCTTCATTCAGATTATAATAATGTTTATAATTATTAAACATGTCGGTGTTCAGTCTCTCAAATCTCCAACGACACGCCGCTCCTTTAATAATCCAGATCTTGGTCTGACAGCGAGGCTTCTGATTGGAGGCTCAGAGGAGTCCTCAGTAGTGACATCACTTCCTGTTTCTGTGTGTGTGACTAACAGCTGGAGGTGTGTTCATGTCCCATCATGCCTCTAAATGTCGTGAAGCCGCCTCTGATCATCACGATGTATTTATTCTTCACTTCTTGACATCGTTGCTCTTGAACGTCTCCTGACAGAAAGCAGGGAGAGTCCTCTGTGTTCATCTATGTGCCATACCATAATAATCCAACCCAGAGCCGTCATTGGGCCCAAGCAGCTCGTGGGATTCTCACCCAGGACCAGATGTTCATGGTGTATTTTGTGACGTTTTATTAGAAGACGACTGAGATCAGTTTCACACTTTAGTTCTTTGTGTCTTTAAATCAGAACATAACAGGATTAATTACACGTTTAGAATATTCACAATATGACGTAAAGCGGAGGACGACCCTCGACCTTCTGGAGACGGACTGTTTAAAGTCTCTCGCTGTTGAATCCAAACATCCAAACCAGGTTTCTCCTCGTAGAAAAAAGACCTTTAGAACTGATCTGGTTCCACAGAACATGAAATATTTATATCAGGTCCCTCTTATGTCGTCATGTTAGACATTAATAAACATTTTATCCTCCGATTAAAAAAAGATTAAAGACGTCTCAAGAGATCAGCAGCAGTGACATGAAGATGTGAATCATCCCAGTTTGTGTCTGTGGAACCAGTTCAGCCTGATGATGACGATGATGTAAAGAGCTGCTCCTGAGGTTCTGTGGTGGGTTTTTATCTTTGGTTTCTTATTTGTAACTATAGCTCTGTATCCCATGTGAGTCTCAACATGGTCTGTGATCTTTTATGGTGCAATAAAAGATGACTTTCAACCTCCTCTGGTCATGTGACTCCTTCATTCAGCTCTGCTCTCTGCACAATGCATGCTGGAAAAGAGCTTCAGATTCAGACCTGGTTCAGTACACCTGTGTATAAATACTTCTTTAACATGTTAGTGCAGTAAAAGTACAGCCGTATGTTGGGGCCTCCATGTGCTTATTAGAACAAAGACTTGGGCCTACCTGGCTGGAAACATGATTCAAAGTTTAAAACGTAGACAAAACGCTGCACTTTATTGAGCCAAAGGGACATTTTGATAGCTAGCACAGTTTTCATGAAGTCACAGATTAAGTTTCAGGAACATTTTGGGTCTGTTTCAGATTTTATAATGGGTGTGTATTGCACGGCTCGTTAAGAGCTAGAGTGAGAGCATAACTGTCAGAGTGGAGCGGAGCAGGAAAATATTCTGTGAGTTTTCCAAACAAATTGCCCCAGCTCCCACAATTGTTACTCTTTAAACACCATTTATGGCCCAAAAGCTTGGAAATGTTGTGCTGGTCGCAGTAAAGTGTCTGTGGAATCCAACGGACTTACACATTTGGCTCAAAGAGCCGCAGAGCAACATGAACTCCAACCAACTGCTCCATTAGACTCCATGTTAAATCTCACCACTCATTTCTCAAAGAAAGCAGACGGTACCAGTTTTCTACTTTGCTCTGTAGCTCACATTATTAACACGACAAACATAAAAACCACATCAGCGTGTTCGGTAGAGTCTTATCTTTCTTACAATACCCATATGTTGTTGATTGGACTCATGGTTTTTGTATAGGGGGCAGAGGTTTGACGGGTAGTTTTGTTGAAAATCACTGTATAGTCTAACCTTTCTTAATTAGTCTGCCTCTAACACCCAGGTGCTCCAATCTCCATGGCAACCAGTGACAAACATGCACGGAATTAAATACAGACGAGAGGAGCGACAGCTCCACGTCTTTAATCAGACGAGAGGAGCGACAGCTCCACATCTTCAATCAGACGAGAGGTATGTAATTTGCCCCAATCACCGTGGTAAACAGTGACACACATAGTCATGCGCTGTCAACTATGTGTTTTCTATGAAGCAAAAGCTGCTTCCAAGTTCAAGACTGTCCATCACAAATACAAGAGTATGAATCTAAAATGCAGAAAAGAGAGAAGCGATATCTCAATTGAACCTCAATCATACATCTTACTACTGGGAACATCGGCGTCTATATATCGGGCAGTAGCAGCCACACTGTCAAAATTTCTTGCGAAATTTTCTAGTTAATATACTTACTATAATAAACTTATTACAGTTTATGCATCCTACAAATCTACATTTAGCTTTCTATTGACTCTGACAGAAAGAATCATATATCATCTATAAATGAAATGAATGTAAGTAAAACTGCAGCATCAACATTTACATTTATTAAAACATACATTCGTGTATGGAATAAAATCCATTCACTCATAGAATTATTGATGAATATAAACGGACAGTTTTGTTTACTGCAGCGTTAACAGATAATATCACATCACATATTAATGAAAAACTAAATATAAGATGTGATTTAAACGTTTTACTGTAAGGTTTCTGTTTCTGTTCTGATAAAATACAACATCAAACATTCAAAAACAGAACTTTAATGAGTCGATTATTAAAATCACTTCATGTGTAAAGTGACGTGTTTTTTGGAGTCTCTTCGAGAAGAAGAAGACAAAGACAGGAAACATGATTCATTTGTCCAAACTTTGTTAAATTAAATTGTTTTAATGAGACAGAAAAGAGACCTGAAGGACACTCACTCAATGTGAGACACCTTTAACCTCATCTGTACTGCGAGGACTCGTCAGTTAAACTTTCTCTTCATGAAACTGATCCAGAGTCTGTTTTGACTTTGACATTCAGAAACTTGTCCTGTGAGTTTGTAGAGAGACATTCTTTGTCTTGTCATTGTCCTCATGTGGAAGTAGTGAACCAGATTCTGGTGGACAGTAGTTTGTTTGAACAGATGTGCAAAGTGGACACATGATGAACAGTCCGTGTGTCCTGATGTCCATGTGTCCGTGTGTCCAGGTGTCCAGGTATCCGTGTGTCCAGGTGTCCAGGTGTCCTGATGTCCGTGTGTCCAGGTGTCCGTGTGTCCTGATGTCCAGGCGTCAATGTGTTCATGTCCAGGTGTCCGTCTCGTCCTCACACGTCCTCGTGCTCTGCGTCCCCGTCTGTTGTTGAGTTTCCAGCGTTGTCGTTGGCGAGCAGCCGTTGTCGTTTTCTCTCCCTCTTCCTTCCCAGTCCTCCTTTTTTATTCTGTCTTCTTTCTGTTTAAAAGAAGAAAATATTTCAGTTTCGTTTTAGTCTTCAAACATCTGTGTTTGTTTCCAGATGTTTAACCAATCATTCATCATTTACAAACAGAGCTCATGCAGAACAGTGACGTCTTTCTGACTGAGAGACTCTTTCATTACTATAACGCATTGCAGACACATCGGGAGGTCGGCGGTTCGATCCTCGGCTCCTCCGGTCCACATTTTGAAGTGTCCTAATAATCAGTTCAGAGTGACTCTGAGGTCGGTGTTTGATGGAGACGATGAATGTTGACCTAAAAGACTCTCTGTCCACTTCCTGTCTGTCTCCATACATCCCTTTGCCATAAGATTTCTCAGCATTACCCATGATGCAAAGCAGGACAGACAGGAAGTGAGAAGCGTAACCTGGGCAGAGACGGTGAAGCATCAGCTGATCACCTGGTCAGTAGAATGAAGTGATGTAACACTGACGCCCCCTGCAGGTCACTGACTCACCAGCTGCTGGTTCTTTTATGACCTGGAATCTGATTCTTCTTTTTTTGTGTTAATGTTGCGTCAACTGTCAGAATCGTGTGCTGACCTGGATCAGAGTTCACCTTCTGGACCTCGAAACCCCTTAAAACAGACCAGAACCTGAGAATCAAACAGCTGGTCTGCACCTTTACACACAAACAACCAAGCCAGGAGGAAGAACTCCATCCATCGATCGTCCATATTTCAATTACTGTGAAGGATAATGTGGAGTGATGGTGCAGGGTCCTGGTCTGAGTCCAGATCTGAGGAGTGTCAGTGAAGTATTCTGGGAGATGGATCTCTGCTTTCAGAACACACAGATCAGGTTTAATGTCGTTTAAAAAGAGCTCAACGTGAGCAGGTTTGAGGGAATGTTCAGATATTTCACATAAGACTGAGACACATTCATATTTCTCTGATCTGTCTTGTGCTGTTACAGCAGAAAAATGTGCTTTTAATGTTGAGCGATGGAGAAGAGAGCTTTAGTATCTTTGGCTCCGGTTTAAAAGTGGAATGATTTTCTGTTATGTACAAAGACCTGAGGTTGGTTCAGAGTTTGGTTGGACATCAGAGAAGAAAAATAAACAGGCAGAAAGAAAAGACAGAAGAAGAACGCTTTGGACCAGGTGGGAAATATTATCGTTAATATCGCGTTAACGCATTAAATAATTAACGCCGACAATTATTTTATCACGCGTTAACGCAGTTTTCTTTTTATTATTAAACTGACATTTTTAACACAAGAACCAGCAGCGAGCGGTGAACAGCTGTTTGTGTGGTGTCTTTTCCGTCTCTTCCTGTTTCCTTCACCTACATTCCCCTGGGTCCTAAGTCCCTCCATGTACAGCTTCTTATCACCCTCTATGTACCAACATACATTTATAACAAATACTGTTGCTGTTAAAAAGAACCTGATTTGTAACCTCATTAACACTAGCCCTATTTTTAGGCCTCTGCTCGAAAAATGCATTACCATAACTAAAAGACTTCAAATCTGTAACTAGAAGGCCTATTTTAATAATTCTGATGGTATAATACAGGTAACACTTGTGATATGTGTTCATATGTGTAAATATTGTGTATATCTTAGTGGTTAATAGTGAATGAAGATGGCACACAGCTCAAATTGAAAAGTTTCAGGTTCGCCTGGAAAAAAAAGCACTTTTATTGAAATTATGTCTTTGAAATAATGCAACTGGAAGCCTAAAACACTCTCAAATCATAGCACAACATGACAGAGGGCTGTATAAAAAGATTTGGCTTTGATAAAGTGAAGCAAACAAAAGTTATAGAGTTTATTGTGTCAGAGAGGTCGCGGGAGGTCAAGCAGATTTGTCATTTTGAAACCTGTTTCATTGTACTTTTATACACTATATAACTATATATTTCACTTGTTGTATCACTACTAGTGGTCAATTCATCCTAATACAGCAGTTTGGCATCATTTTGAGCCATTTTGAGCTCTCTGGGGGTGCTCATATCTCTCCTCCATGGAATTTTCTCATCTCTGTCTGAGTCAATGAGCCCATTCTAAGGCCTATGATTGGCGGATTTCATCATGTGACACCTCGTTGGACCCGGATGGTTCTCAGGAAAGCAGTAGGCGGGTTCTTGAGTAGATTGACAGACTTTTTAGCCACTAAAAATCCCAATGCCGAGCAACCCCCAATGCGTAAAATGTATTGGCCGAACACTAGAATGCCGACCTTTTTGTGATAGTTTCACACGAAAACGTCATTTTCTCACACACACAGTGGATGAGAGCTGGAACACGGCTGAAACGGATTGCCGTCAATTTCCAGCGTTTTTCTTCAAGAAAATCACCTCAAGGTACGATGCGTTTACATTTTTTTGCTGTGGAGCGGTTTGTTGTTCGTTGCTTTATGGATGTAACTTTTTAATGGTTTCACGGAGAGGAATTTAGACGCTACGGGTGGATTCGTGGTCGAATCCTCGTGGTTCTCATCTATCGATCGGCCATGATAGCTGCTAAAGTTGTGTTGGGAGATGCAGATGGGGGCTTGGTTTTGTGGTGCTTGTTGGCTGTTGGATTGTAATGGTTTCACGGAGAGAAATTTTGAAGATATCTGTGGACTCTGTGTCGAATGCTCGTGCTTTTTGCTATCTTGATTAGCCGTGTTAGCGGTTAGCATTTTCTTTGTTCCGCTTTTTACAGAGTGGATGGCCGCAGAGTCATGCTGAAAAATTTGTTTCTGAAAAGTGCATTCTACGACACGCTACCACGCTAAACGTCTCACTCGAACCCCAAATGGGGCTCGCTCGTCACTAGAAGGAAAGTGTTTAAACCAAATGTTATTGCACTTTTGTTCATATAGCAGTACTTTTAAAATAAAAGTGCGCAATACACTACTTTTGAATTCATTATTGAATTTTGCGCATAACAATGAGATTAATCGCGATTAAAAATTGTAATCGCTGCCCACCACTAATATATATATATATATATATCAGTGGTGGGCCGTCAGGGCCTGCAAGGCCTTCTCTGCTGGCCTAAACAGAATCACAAAGTTATAGCTATTTTATAATTTAATAATTTTTCATAAATACACTACATGTATTATATATTTTTCCCATTATCTTATGTTCTCATTGCACAGCTCCTGTCTTCCTCA
>NW_022280255.1:126324-134489 GCF_004355925.1 Anarrhichthys ocellatus | reverse complement strand
ATCAGATCTTTAGTTTGACATGTTGGGCGTATTCTTTGACGTGTCAGAGCCTGCTAGCTGGCCTACAAGTACGTGATTGGTCAGTGGGCTAGCGTGACATGTTGGGGGGTGACAATCCCAATATCTGCTGCCTCTGTCTAGCGGACATTTTCAGCCTCAAACGCATTAAAACCTATTCAAGAAATACAACTGGGGAGGCTCGACTGTCTTCACTGGCGTCCATGAATCCAGAAGGACTTCTTACTGGAACTAAAACACACGGATGTACTGAACAACCGTGAGATTAAACTCTTTATTAACAAAGAAAGGAGGATGGACTTTGTCTTTAAATAGTGAACAGCAGCCCCGGTGAGTTAAATGCGTTTGTTTTTACAGCTGCAGTAGCTTTAAGATGCTTGTTTATATATTATTATTTGTACAACTTGTTTTTATGAAGATGGATTTTGTTTGGTTTTATATGTGATAGGAACCATTGTTTCGTCCAATGTTGCTCTGGGGACATATTTAGCCGGTGCCAGTGTTGCCAACTTGACGACTTTCTCGCTAAATCTGGCGACTTTCCAAATCCTCATGGAGACTTTCTTTGTCAAAAGCTTTTTTGTCAAAAGCAATAACTGAAAACTCATGCTAAAGTAAAGACAAATAATGAATTCATCTATCGATCTATCTGATGACCACCAGTCATGGCGTCTTCATCTGCCATGACTGGTGCCATGACACAGCTCTTTATCTGCTGAAACAATCGTTTACAGTTCGTTCACTATTTAAAACACGATGTGATCAGTTCTGTCCTCGTTTGTCTTCATTTAGAATATTAACAATAATATTAATAATATCAGTTAACTATCAGCTACCAGCAGAGAATCGGAGAATAACAGGGTTCTGATCTGGTTTCCTCATCAGCCCAACATTAGTCAGTGTTATGAATGATATGATATATAATAATATACGTCTGTGAGTGACCTGGATAAAGATATAGACGCTGGTTAAAAGGTAAAAACGATGCTCTTGTGTTTTTTAAACATCCTCCAGAAGAACTTCTGCTTCATTCTCTGAGACAGAATTCCTTTTTTATCACGTAAACCAAGCTTTTCTCTTCTTCTTCTTCTTCTTCTTCTTCTTCTTCTTCTCTTGTTTCTTCATCCTCAGCTCACCAAGACGAGTTTCCTTCTTGGTTGAATTCCAGAAGTAAAGTTGGGACCAACACCAACGATTCACAGGTTTCCGTGGATCCGGGTTATACCTGGACTTGGTCTTGCCTCCTGCCGTGGTTCTGTCATATGCATTGAATGAATGTAACTCTGTAATGTTGTTCATTCTGTACACATGACATCTATCACACGTCTGTCCATCCTGGGAGAGGATCCTCCTCTGTTGCTCTCCCACAGGTCTCTTCCTCTTTTCTCCACGTTAAAGGGTTTTTGGGAGTGTTTCCTGTTCTGATGTGAGCGTCCTGGGACAGAGGACGTCACATGTGTACAGACTGTAAAGCCCTTTGAGGCCAATTTGTGATTTGTGATTATAGGCGATACAAATATGAAGTGAATTGAATTCAGAGAGAGTTATGTTTCCTCTGGTTGTCTATCTGAAACATGTGGATGGACATAAAGAATATGCTCACATCCATCTCATCATTGTGTCGCTGTAACTGTCCTCCTCAAGGGTCTCAAAGTGACATGTTGATTTGGAGCCAGCTCCTCTTCGTAGCCGCCGGTGTGGAGAACCTGATCCCCGGCTGGAGGTCGGTCACATGGCCGTCTGGTTGTTTATCCAGCGTGTCGTCGTGATGAGTGTTTACAGTTACATGAACACGCCATGATGCCTCTCCGTCATCTGCCCTTCATTACACATGAGAGCTTTTTTAAAGCCCCCTCTTGTCTCCTCTCCTTGAAATCAATCAGCTCTTCCTCTCCTCGTTCCTGTCGTCTGTCCTTCATTAGCGATGCTGCAGCAGCGGCTTTGATTCTGGAGACTGACGATGAGGAATTGAGACAGAATGTCCTGAGACGACTGTTCTCTGTACAGTAGTGTTCACATGTTTGAACCGTAAGAGAAGGAAACAGGACAGAAGGATGAATCCAGGGCACACATCTACATGTACTGTATACAACTGTTTATGAGTTTATCTGGACGTAGAGGGGACGAGAGGGAATCTCAGGTGTCACAGGAACAAAGCAAACATTTGAACTAAATGTCATTATTCTTGTAGTTTTTACAGGTATGAACAAAATAAAGCTCTGCATCATCAACAAAGATGTTGAGTTTCAATCAAAAAGAGGACTTTCTGTCTGAACGATGAATGTGATCATCAGCTGGTCCGACTGCTCTGATTTTAGGGTCTTACAGTTGATGTTTAGGGCTCCGTAGATCTCCGATCCTTTAACCCTTTAAGTCTCAGTCACATCTCTGAGGTCGTCTGATCTAAGCGTTATGATCAACACTCAGTCTGAAATGTTACGCAGTCTTGATCAATTTGTGCCCAAAGCAGGATTTTTAGCTGGTGCCTCTGCTATCTCAATCACCAGACAAGTCTTCATGAGGTCTTCTAAAGGTCCTCATTTCATTGGACAGACAAGTATTCATGAGGTCTTCTCAGGGACTGATGGACTGATGGTTGTCATGCAGAATAATTCTCTGAGGACAAAAGACGCCTGCAAGTTGTAAAACAATAGAAGTGAAGTGACGAGGCATCTTTATTACATTCAGTACTTGAAAACCGCGAATACAATGAGCCTGTGAGCGCACTGTGTCTAAGTTCTTGATGGTCTGATAAAAGGTTTTGGTACAATGAAGAGACCCAATCCAGCCCAAAAGAATCAGTCACACTAACTAACTGTGAACCTCGTGAAAATGCCAGGAATCCACCTCGAAACATAATTTCCCCACTTTCTGCCCACAGCGCTGAGGGAAAGCAGGAACAATGTCACGGCTGGCTTTCACTCCGAGCCGCCTCTAAATTACACGAAGGACGTCGAAGGCGTGAACGTGAGAAAAGAAGAGTTGGTGTGCAGAGAGCTCCTTGTTCTCTAATGAATACCTGTTGTCCACGGCTTTAGTTTCCCAGAGGCTACGTCTGCAGCGGGACCTTAATGCCTGTGATACTCAGGAAACAGTTCTTCAGCTGTGTATGTGTTGTCTTATAGCTCACTGGAAGCTCCACTCAGATCCATGTGCTGCTGCTCAGACTGGATACTGAAGAGTCCGATGAAATGTAGAGGACCTCCCTCTCTGTCAGACGGGATCAAGCGGACTGGTCGGTGGATATAAAATGTTCTTTGCGATGTAATCCACTTCCATATATTAAAACCATCTGCCCTCAATGAATATGACAGAAATATTGAGTAGTAAAATGGAAATGCCGAATAGCCGAATGTATTTGTTAAGTGCATTTTAAACTACTGGGATAAAAATCAAGTGTTCCTGTGAAACGAGGTTTTATGTGTTTGTAACCTAATAAACACAGTCGGATGCTTCAGTGTTACAACTACAGGATAAAGACATGGGAGAATAATCCCTCACGATTGGATCCATTCTGACAGTAACAAGGGTTAACTCACCTATTAGACCTACCTATTAGAGCTACAGACCTGATCCCAGAGCCAGACCTATTAGATCCACAGACCTGATCCCAGAGCCAGACTCTGCTGGATCCCATTTCTTCCTCTCTAATGACAGAGATAATGATAATTACTGCAAATGACATGGAGGGGAAAGCACACACACACATGCACGCACAGACCACATGAGGAGGATCAGGACTCTGTAAATCTCTGATGAAGCTGTTTGAAGATCTTATCCAACATCCAGAAACACAAAGTCCTTTTTTAGCCACGAGGAGCCGAGCGAGCTGAAGGTACCGGAGTTATCTTCCTCATGTTCCTCCTTCATGTTTCCATCTGGATCTCAGGACGCCTCCCTTTAAATTCAGTGATGAGACCTGGTCCCTGGTGTGACTTCACAGGAATGAGAACCTACTGTTCCTGTTAGTAACGTTCATCATTATCACTTGTTTCCATCAGAACTTCCTCATGTGGAATTTCTCCAAAGATAAACCGAGGCTGGTTTCCTCACACAGACTTAATGCCGTCAACACAAACCCGTAAACAAAAGCTTTAGAATCACCACAACCACAGCACAACCACAGCACAACCAGCAGAACCACAGCACAACCACAACAGAACCAGCAAAACCACAGCACAACCACAGCACAACCAGCAAAACCACAGCAGAACCACAACAGAACCAGCAAAACCACAGCAGAACCACAGCACAACCAGCAGAACCACAGCACAACCAAAGCACAACCAGCAAAACCACAACAGAACCACAGCACAACCACAGCACAACCAGCAGAACCACAGCACAACCACAACAGAACCAGCAAAACCACAGCACAACCACAGCACAACCACAACAGAACCAGCAAAACCACAGCAGAACCAGCAAAACCACAGCAGAACCACAGCAGAACCACAGCAGAACCACAGCACAACCACAGCAGAACCAGCAGAACCACAGCACAACTACAGCAGAACCACAGCACAACCAGCAGAACCACAGCACAACCACAACAGAACCAGCACAACCAGCACAACCACAGCACAACCAGCAGAACCACAACAAAACCACAGCACAACCAGCAGAACCACAACACAACCAGCAGAACCACAGCACAACCACAGCACAACCACAGCAGAACCAGCAGAACCACGGCAGAACCACAGCACAACCAGCAGAACCACAGCAGAACCACAGCACAACCAGCAAAACCACAGCACAACCACAGCACAACCACAACAGAACCAGCACAACCACAGCACAACCAACAGAACCACAACAGAACCAGCACAACCACAGCACAACCAACAGAACCACAACAGAACCAGCACAACCACAGCACAACCAACAGAACCACAGCAGAACCACAACAAAACCAGCAGAAGCACAGCACAACCAGCTGAACCACAACAGAACCAGGTGACCTGTGTTTACCGACCCGATGGGATGAACAGCATTAAAACCAAAATGTACCGACAAACAAGATGTTCCTGAACTATAAACTAAAGTCTCAGTGACGTATTTCCTGCTGGATTATGATCAGAGTTTAGAAAACAACACAAATACTTTGTTAGGTTTCGTGAAAAATTGTAGTTTCTTACGTTATTTAAGTTACAGACGTAAAATGAAATAAGTAGAAGAAGAAGAAGAAGAAGAGGAAGCAGAAGAAGAGGAAGAAGAAGAAGAAGAGGAAGAAGAAGAGGAAGAAGAAGAGGAAGAGGAAGCAGAAGAAGAAGAAGCAGAAGAAGAAGAGGAAGCAGAAGAAGAAGAGGAAGCAGAAGAAGAAGAGGAAGAGGAAGCAGAAGAAGAAGAAGAGGAAGCAGAAGAAGAGGAAGAAGAAGAGGAAGAAGAAGAAGCAGAAGAAGAGGAAGAAGAGGAAGAGGAAGCAGAAGAATAAGAGGACGCAGAAGAAGAAGAACAGGAAGAAGAAGAGGAAGCAGAAGAAGAAGAAGAGGAAGCAGAGGAAGAGGAAGCAGAAGAATAAGAGGACGCAGAAGAAGAAGAAGAGGAAGCAGAAGAAGCTTCCTCCCTTCTGCTCCTCAAAGGGAAGCTGTTAAATAGGATGAGCACATGTTGGAACCTGTTTCTGAGCTTTGGTTTCTTCTTCTTGTGTTTCCTACTTGGCTTCATAAACAGAAGAAAAAGACGTTTTAGAAAGACAAGTAATGACCATGACCTCTTCTCACCTGTAGGACACGTCTTCTTCATCCTGCACCTCTGCGTCTCGCTGTGGGACGGACAGAGCGACGCCGTTTTCTCCTCAGGCGTTCCCCAGGTCTGCCCGACCCCCCGGGTCCTGGTCTGCCGGGTCCTGTTCTGCCGGCCCCACCTGAAGCCGCAGGTGACACCGTCACGGAGACAGACGCTCCAGTCGCTCCACACCCCCAACGGAGCCAGGAGACAGTCCTCTAAGAGACGGGAGGACAAAGATCTGTCAGATTCTACTTTGCATCTGAGGAGAAGAGGACTGAAGACGGTCAAGATAAAGAAGATTAAAGAATAAAGTCGTCTTCAGATCAAGATGAACTCCAGCTGAAGCATCAGGAGTAGAAGGAGGCATGTGAGGAGTAGAAGAAGGAGGCATGTGAGGAGTAGAAGAAGGAGGCATGTGAGGAGCAGAAGAAGGAGACATGTGAGGAGCAGAAGAGAGACATGTGAGGAGTAGAAGGAGACATGTGAGGAGTAGAAGAAGGAGACATGTGAGGAGTAGAAGAAGAAGACATGTGAGGAGCAGAAGGAGACATGTGAGGAGTAGAGGAAGGAGACATGTGAGTAGCAGAAGGAGGATCTTCTATATATTTATTTCATGTCTTAATGTTTTTATTGTTACCTTGTTGCTGCTGAACTGACTGATGAGTCGCTGACTTCATGTCGTATGTTTCTACGATGACGGTAAACATCCTCATCCTCATACTATATGTTGTTCCCTACGTGACGTCTCCTCTCTCCTTGTTACCTATCGCCTCACCTCCTTCAGAGGACAGAATCCCTCTGTAATTGAGACCGGATGTCTTTCTATTGGTCCCAGACTCCTGAGGAAATACCAGACACAGCTGACCTGTGTGTGTGTGTGTGTGTGTGTGTGTGTGTGTGTGTGTGTGTGTGTCTGAACTGTGACACATGATGCATAACGAGATAACGTGTTTGACTTCATGGATCAACGTGTGGAGAAGATGTTATGAAGTAAACCTTTTGATTCTGTTATTTTCATTTTAAATAGAGATGCTCTGTCGGGACGAGACGTTTCTTTTTCTTTTGAATTATCTGATATTAAATTAGAAAATAACTTTTTTATCCACACCTGCTGTTTAGTGGATCAAAGTACACAATCTGTAATTCAAGCCTAAACGTTATTTAATGAGTTAACTTATCTGTGAATATTTCACATTGAGGTCGTTACATAGTGATGATCTCTGCATGGTGACGTCATAATGTTCAGACTCCATCACATCAGCTGTGACATCATCTCAGCTTCCAGAAGACGTCACAACACGTGACGGTAGAACTCACCGCGCTGCTCCGTCTCCATCACCTCACACAGGAAGGACATCATAACGGCATAAACATCTGAGCTGCTGGCAGGAGCGGCCGGTTCAGCGCCGCCGGCCGGAGGACATCTGAGAGGACTCTGGGGGGGGGGGGCAGGTCGAAGACTTAGATCCACAGCGAGGGACAGAAAGACGGGCGATTAAAGGATGATAAGGGGACACAGGAGAGACAGTCTTGGGCTCCAGGAGGAGACGGTCGTCCATAAACCACAGAAGAAGAGCTGAGGAGGTGAGGAGAGCAGAGAGCCTCGACTGCTTCTCCAGCCTGGCAGCTCGGAGGAAAACTCTCCATTTAACTACCTCTCTGTCAAATTTGCGATAAACGAGCTCCACTTATCCCGTAGCCATCTTTAACCCTTTACGTGCTCCCGGGCCTAAGTGCTTCCATATTCCCAGTGTGATCTTTAGCCCCCTCCTCCCGGCTCCATCTGCTGGTGTTCAGGCTCTGCTCTTCAGTCCTTGTTAGAGGTGGGCAGTCAGTCGACGTCATTTAACCACAGAGAGGAAGAAGAAGAGCCGACTGAGGGTCTCTGGGATTGATTTGTTCAGTCTGTATGGAGGCAGGTAGCAGGAAGAGATGAAGAGTGTAGCTTGAGATGAAGTACGTTCCTCTGCTTCTCTGCCTCGGTCACAACGTTAATGAACAACGTTCCCTCATTATGGTGCTTGTGAGTGGAATCTGAAGGAGGAATTCTCCTCATGAAAATTATTCATTTGTTGTCTTTAACAATCTATTTCCCACTTTAGATTTAAAGATCACATCAGAAGCACCAGTCGGTTTAAAAGGAGCTCATTCATCACGTTGAAACAAAGTTGCCTCTCAATCACCGACCTGAAACGAAAAGGAGCAGTGAGACAGGTATACAGGCTGAGAGACATGTATACAGGCTGAGAGACATGTATACAGGCTGAGAGACATGTATACAGGCTGTGAGACATGTATACAGGCTGAGAGACAGGTATACAGGCTGTGAGACATGTATACAGGCTGAGAGACATGTATACAGGCTGAGAGACATGTATACAGGCTGTGAGACATGTATACAGGCTGAGAGACAT
>NW_022280255.1:123147-126314 GCF_004355925.1 Anarrhichthys ocellatus | reverse complement strand
AGGCTGTGAGACATGTATACAGGCTGTGAGACATGTATACAGGCTGATATAAAGTATGTCTGTGACACACACACACACACACAGAGGACAAGAAGAATAAAGGGATTAAATATGCAGCGTGTTTTAGAGAGCATGGTACTCATATCATGTTTAATTGATGATGCGGTTGGTTTATGGATGCCAGATGCAGAGAGTCTCTAGTTTACTGATGACCAGTGAACACATCGGAGACGAGAACACCTGGAGAAAATGTGAAGCGTTCAAGCTCGTCTAACAGCAGCTCAGTCAACATGAAACTCATGAAAGTGGAACCCACAGCTTATTGTTTCAGATACTTTATTTCTAAATCTGATCTGTCGGGGATTTCACAAAAATCTGAGCTTTCCAGCTGTAATGATGACTTGGATGTTGACATATATTTATAAGTGGTAAACTGGTAATTATGGTGACTCTGACATAAACATTACATAACTCACGCAATGAGAACATTATTATTGTAAGAACAGACCTCTTGGATTCATTACTAATAAATGGAAGAAGAATAAAGACAAAGTCCATGAACATCTCTCTTCATAATCTGCTGCTAATAAACACAGAGATGAATATTTCATCTCTGACATCAGCGTATTTAACTCTTTCATCTCAATAATCTGTCTGATATTTTCTCGATTAATCGAACGATCAGAAAATAGTGAATCAGTGTTTCCTAAAGAACAAGAAGACGTCCTCAAATGTCTCCTTTTGTCCACAAGTCAAGATGAACATATTCACATTAAGAAGCTGGAGACTCACTCAGGAGTTCGGAGGTTCTTCTACAGCAGAACATTGTTGTCTTGCTTCTTCTCTCCCTGGAACACTGACACTGATGTGTGATGAAACCTTTGGACATGCAGATTAAATAGTGCCCTCCTGAGCTTCAGCCACATACCTCTGTAGCACCGTGAAGACCTCTCACACACAATGTGCTGCCAGAGGCTGCAGGATGTGAGAGAAGCTGTCAAATCAGCATAAATCCAGATCCCAGAGGATCCACATCTCATGCTGAATCCTGCTCGCCTTCAACAATCCATGCTGTTCACAACCTGACCCAACCCTGACCCTGACCCTGCACTAAAAGGTACTAACATGCACTAATATGCACGCTCACATGCACACTCACATTCACTAACAGGCACCCTCACGTGCACTAAATGCCACATGGCTGGCCGGCATTCTCTGATCAGGTAGATGTTCCTCCTCTAGATCTTTATGTTGATGATAGTTGTTGATGAGATATTAATGACCGATACGTCGATAGTAAACGTCCACTCGGTTCTGCAGCTTAGATGTACCGTATGTACCGTATGTACCCTGGTACACACACAGAGATGCTGGTGCTTCCTGAGGTCTGTGTTTGGACTGTTAGCGTGTTGAAGCCTGTGTGATGTCCTCCTATGGAGACTCCGTGGACAACAATGCTGCTCTCAGCAATTAACTGGGTTTGGTAGTAAAATGGCAACATCATAATAATAACGATAACCAAAACTAGAGCACAGAAAGTGGACCATAAACAGCATGCTGTCATGGCACTGAAGGGTGAAGGCCATGTTGAGTACCTGGTACCATCCAGGGACCAATGAAGATGTGTTCTCTGGTTACAGATGGAACAGATCAGTTCCTCGGTGAAGTGACTCAGTTTGTGCCGGATGGGAGGCGGAGCTCCAAACCAGATTCCTTGTGTGTTGACAAAACAAGCTTGACTCCATCATCCCAGTGGGGAATAAATGGAATAAAGGGGATAAAGGGAATAAAGGGGATAAAGGGAATAAAGGGAATAAAGGGGATAAAGGGAATAAAGGGGATAAAGGGGATAAAGGGAATAAAGGGGATAAAGGGAATAAAGGGGATAAAGGGAATAAAGAGAATAAAGGGGATAAAGGGAATAAAGGGGATAAAGGGAATAAATGGAATAAAGGGAATAAAGGGGATAAAGAGAATAAAGGTGATAAAGGGGATAAAGGGAATAAAGGGGATAAAGGGAATAAAGGGGATAAAGGGGATAAAGGGAATAAAGGGGATAAAGGGGCATCACGCAACCTTCTGCTCACAGGTTCCACGACAACAACAAGAGAGGAGCAAAGAAAGAAACACAAAGAAGTTGATGTGATTGTTTTAGCAGCAGGACGCTGCGTTCATACAGCAGCCTGAGCTTCATTATGTTGAAGAGGAACGATTAGGCTGGTTAGTTCTGCATTACAGCACATCATATAATAAAGAGGAGTGTTTTTTTTATCATTGTTATAAAAACCAAGCTGCTGTCCCTCGTGGTCCGTCTGAGACACACTGAGACACCGATGTGAAACCGACCAGGGGCAGGACTTCCACCCAGGAGGTTCTGGGTTTAGTTTAGCTGGTTTCCTGTTATACTCTGAAGCTCCACCCCTCTTGTGTCCTGTGCTCACCTCACTTCCTGCCTTAGTGATTGTTTGCCCCGCCCCTGATTGACTCCTCCTGTGTGGAATCACCTGCAGCTCACCTGTGTATTTAAAGCCTGAGTGTCTCGGTGTCGGTTCATCTGCTGTGATTATTATGGTATGTTCCCTGTGTTGCTCACTTCTGCTCTGTGGTTCCCTCGTGATTGTTCTGTTGAGATCCTGTTCAGTGTTCTGCTCGTCCCTTGTTTTTTCTTTGGATCTTTTGTTCCATGTTTTTGTACTTTCTTGATCTGCAAGTTTTGTTTTGGACATTTTTTGTTTAATCATGAGATGAGCTTCATATGTCCTTCTGCTCCTGTGTCTCTATCTGTGGGTCCATCTCCTGTCCTGTGCAGCTGTGGCAGCGTCTATGGGCCTGAGTTCACCCAATCAGGAGGCTTCCTCTTCCAGTGGCAGGGCATCTGGTAAACGCCTCGTTTTAACTCTCAGCCATCACGCTGTTAAAACACCAACAGAACGCCTTCACGTCATTCATCTTTAAGAAGTACTGCGGTGTGTTCATAATCTCTCACCGGTACTTGGTACAGAACTTCTGCAGTCTACTCTTTGACTTTCTCTCTTTCCTGTTCTCATTATATCTGCTTCTCTAAACGATTCATATTTTCAGGGTTTGAAGAGCTTCTGGATTCTCCAGAGCAAACATCTCGTGTGTGTGTGTGTGTGTGTGTGTGTGTGTGTGTGTGTGTGTGTGTG
>NW_022280255.1:114771-123137 GCF_004355925.1 Anarrhichthys ocellatus | reverse complement strand
GTGTGTGTGTGTGTGTGTGTGTGTGTGTGTGTGTGTGTGAGAGAGAGACAGACACTAACTCCTCGTTAGTGATGCTGATGATGAAGAAATGTTTCTGGGTCCAAATTTAAATATTCTTTGTCTCCATTTCAAAGAACACACATCAGTGTTTAAATGAATCCGTTGTTTGTGAATGATGTCGAATTCTATCAGACTCTGTTTATGAGCTGGAGTTGTGTAATCCCATGATGCAATGCTTTTCAAATCAATCAGCCTATAAACTCAGTGCCACATAAAGTCAAATACTGCAGTTTAAATAATCTATGGATGGATTTTCATACTGTATAAAATGATGACATGATCGGAGCCTCATGTTTCATGTTGGAGACAGATGTCAGTAATATTACTACATGCTGTAATGATGACTCATTGAATAGACACTTTATCAGTCACACTCGAGAAATCCTTCTACAAATATTTTCCAGAATTCTGTAACCAAGTGTTTTTATAACCAACTCAGCCCATGATATCATATTAATAATCATAACTTTGTTTTTACAGCACCTTTAAAAACAGTTTACAAAGTAAGACAATAAAACAACAGAAAGTTCCACAGTGAGGCCCAACGAAGACCAACTAAAGTTCAACTGATCAACAATAAAACCAATCGAAAACAAACTGAGGGATAAAATATAACAAATGAAATAAGATAAAATAATATAAAGTGAAGCAAAGTAAATAAAAGTAAGCAGTAAAGATAAGTGGCTTAAAAGCCTCTTCTCCTCAGGCAGGTTGTTCCAAAGCAGCATCACCTCCAGACTTCACTGATTAATCACAATCATCCTGAAGACACGAGGCCGCTGCTGTCAGCATTCAGTGAGGGATGCTGCCCTCTGCTGCTCACTGGGGAGAGGTGCATGTTGACTCTACTGATTAAACAGTTCCTTTATGATACAAATGAGCTCATAATTCTTTATTGTGGAGACCTACATTGACATAATTCATAATCATGAACCATCACAACAAAAGATAGAAATAAAGGAGACACATAGATGAGTTTGTAAATATTATATCCAGGTCTGAATGAGGAAGTAGATCATAAAGCTCATATAAACAAGTGTAACTATTGATGGGTCTGCATAATCATTTCTATGATCATTTATTTATTTTTGTATAAAGATGTTGATAATGATACAGACTCTATTAAGTCATGTTCACACAGGAAGCAGCTGTATTATTTTCATGGATGTGTCCTGTGCTCTGTGTCAGTTAGTGATGTCATTATGTGATGTCATATTATCAATATCCAGTTAGTATTAGTGATGAAGAACCTGCTCATTCAGTGTGTTCAACATTAAGCAGTCCAGCAGATGGCGCCGCTGTCCAACCTTTAGCCTCAGTACTTCTTCCTGTATTATTAGTAAAGACCATGTAGAGATTCATTAAGTCTCTGATGTGACAGAAACATCCTGTGGTCACTCCTAGAGTTATAATTAGGGCCCGAGCACCGACGTAGTCGGAGCGGAGGACCTATTGTTATTCTAATGTTTATTATTATTATCGTACGTGTTTCGTAGCAAAAAGGAGGTGCTTGGGATACTGGTAAGATATTGACATTTGGTTTCACCTAGCTGTATAACATTTGGTAGTTATGTGGATCGTAATGGGACGTACAAAAAATCCTCTTGGAGTTATTCACTAAACCAAACAGGAAGTCGGCCATTTTTTGTTTTATAACGTTTGTTAACCATTTCAAGGCGTCGTACTTTAACGAACTCCTCCCAGAGATTTAACCCGATCAACTTCAGATTTGGTCAGCATGTTCTTGAGACCTTGGCAGTGAAAAGCTACTCAAAGATCAAAAAGTTATCGAACTATGTGTCTGTGGCGTGGCGTCAAAACACCGTTCGCTGCGAAACAGGAAGTTGTTGTAACTCGGCCGTACATTGTCTAATCTGCTCCAAATCTCTCATATGTCATAACATTCTGACCCGGAACACATCTATATGACAATTTAGAATCATAGTAATAGTGCCACCTAGTGGCAACCGGAAGTTGTAGGTTTTGTACTTTGACATCCTGCTCCTCACAGATTAATCAGATCCCTCTAAAATGTTGTCAGAACAGCCTTAAGACCTTGATAATGCTTCATTGTGAAGATTGTAAGAAGTTGTTGAAGGGCGATGACGTGGCGGATCGGCAAATTTCGATCCTTCGCCATGAACGAATAAACTGATGTAACTCGAGTCCACATCATCAGATCTTTACCAGATTTCACATGTTTGATTAGACTCCAGGCCTGAAGACATCTGCGGGCCAATTATGAATCATAGTCATAGCGCCACCTACTGGTAACAGTCAGTTAAAGTCTTTATACTTTGGCTAGTTTCTCTTAGTAGGTAAATCAGATCAACATCAAATTAGTTCCACACAAATGTAAGAAGTTCATAATGCCAGTTCATGAAGCTTTTGATGTTTCGTGGAACGCCGTTGCCATGGTGATGCAGTCTTCGCCGTGAAAAACGAAGGTAATTTTGAGAGGCTAAAAATGCTCGAAACATAAGTAAAATTGGCACACAGATTAGAAGCCCAGAATGTAGTTATATAATATGATTTTATTCGTTCAGAGTGGCAAATCGGCTCAATAGCGCCCCCTACAAAATTTCAATGAAGCAGCCCTCGCAGTATGTTTGACCTAGATGTATAAAATTTGGTAGGCACATGTATCACATGTGGACTTAAAAAAAAGTCACCTGGGACCATGCTCTAAAATTATTAAAATCTGATATAACTCCACTGGACTTGCTCAAATCTGTCCCAAACTTGCCATGCTTGATAACAGTCATGGCCTGAGGATGTCTACAAGCCAATTTTCCCTCAAAGTCATAGTGCCACCTACTGGCAACAGGAAGTCAGCGTTATGGTGTTGAATGCACTGGAGAAATCAAAGAAAGTGATTCTCATGGAACCGGTGGCTCTGTGAGAATCACTTTCTTTGATTTCTCCAGTGCATTCAACACCATCCAACCAGTGCTGCTGAGTGAGAAGCTGCGGGTGGTGGGGGTTAACGCATCCACCATCTCCTGGATCACTGACTACCTCACAGGCAGACCACAGTTTGTCCGACTAGGCCGTGTGCTGTCTGATACGGTGGTCAGTGATACTGGAGCCCCACAGGGAACTGTCCTGTCTCCCTTCCTGTTCACCTTGTACACCACTGACTTCCAGTACAACTCAGGGTCATGCCATCTGCAGCAGTTCTCTGATGACTCTGCAGTGGTTGGGTGTATAAGGGACGGACGGGAGGAGGAGTACAGGACAGTAGTGTTTGACTTTGTAGAGTGGGCCGGTAGAAATCACCTGCGTCTGAACATGGCCAAGACCAGAGAGATGGTGGTCGACTTCAGGAGGAAGACGACAGCTCCACAACCGGTGAAAGTTCTGGGAGAGGACGTGGACATGGTGGAGGAGTACAAGTACCTGGGTGTCTCCATCGACAACAGGCTGAACTGGAAGACCAACATCAACGCTGTGTACAAGAAGGGGATGAGTCGACTCTTTTTCTTGAGGAAACTTCGATCCTTCAACGTGTGCAGCAAGATGCTGGAGATGTTCTACCAGTCTGTTGTGGCCAGTGCACTGTACTTCTCCGTAGTCTGCTGGGGGAGCAGCATTGGAGCCGGAGACACCAACAGACTTAATAAACTGATTAAGAAGGCCGGCTCCATCATTGGCTGCAAACAAGACTATCTGGAAGAGGTGGTGGAGAGGAGGACACTGAAGAAACTATTGGCCATATTGGATAACCCGGACCTCCCTCTCCACCACCTACTGCAGGGACAGCGGAGCACTTTCTCCAACAGACTGATTCAGCTCCGCTGTCACAAGGACCGATACAGGAAAACATTCCTGCCCTCTGCTATTAGACTCTATAATAAATCACCTCTGGCCAGATCAAACACAAGACTATAACACTGCTACACTGTTGTTGTTGCTGCTGCTGGTGATCTTGTGCACTACTGTTTTGTTTATTCTTTCCTACTTAGTTAATTTAATACGATTCTACTTAGTGTATATACTGTGCATTTTTATCACTTTATCTTCTTAAATCGAATAGGTCCTGCTCGGTTATTTTATTTTATTACATTTTATATATTGTGCATTTTCCACACTTAATATTTTTATTTTATTGTGTAACCCTGTTTGCTGCTGCCACAGACAAATTTCCCCTTGGGGATGAATAAAGTACTATTCTATTCTAAACGGAATCCGATTTACACGACATTTACATGATGTGGTCTATACTTGATGTAGAGCAACATAATGCAGGTTGGCGCATGTTTTCTAGGGCCACATATTGACTAGAGGAACTGGTGGTATATTGGCACTACATAATTTCCAGCGTCACTCTGTTCACGCGGGAAAATAAGTTTAACTTTGGAACGCGTTGTCCGATGGTCGAAGACATTCGCGCCTCGTCTCCCCGCGTCCCGCCAGTACCCCGAGATGCGGGAAGGTGCGAGGGCCCGTACATCGCTGCTTGCAGCTTTAATTAGACTTCCTATTAAATGGATTGGCTCAAAGACTCTTATCAGGATAGATTGACTGGAGTCCTGCAGTTGGCTGTGACACATTTCTCTCTGTTTAAAACCACCATCGCCTCAGAGCTGCTCGGTGAAGCTGCTGTCACTGAGCACATGTGGAAATATGTTTTAGTCAGGAACAATCTCGTCATAGATTTTTACCATTTATTGCAACAAATGGAAGTACAGTTAAACTTGGCGATGATGGCTCTGCTCTTTTGAATGCTCCCCGGATTAGCCAGCAGCTACCAAGCTAAGACGTGCTACATCCATACTACTCCGTTTCTACTCCGTTTCTATTTGGAAGCAGATTTGTCAAATAGAAACGATCTCCATCCACACGGCCGTTTCAGCATCATTCTCGAGTTGATCTGCGTCCACACGGCAGCCTTCGAAGGCGGACATCAGTGACCATTAACGTACACTGGGCATGCTCGTGACGGTGTAAACAGGAAGTGGATTGGTTGCTTAGTTTAAAAAAATCACGACAGAGTAATAAAGTAGTCTTTAATAATGAAAGGTTGTATTTGATACTTAACATCTTCCTCTAAAATATTCCTCAATAATCTCAAACAGACAGTTCGTGGAAAGTTTTAGAAGTTTTATTTTTCAGACGTAGTTACAGCGCTGCGGGTCTCTCGCTCTCTCTCTCTCACATCAAATTTACTTTAAAATCAACACTTACACGTAAACGATTACATTACATTACAGTCATTTAGCAGACGCTTTTATCCAAAGCGACTTACAATAAGTGTATTCAACATCGGTTTTCGAGAGAACAACTAGTCACCAGAAGTAATAAGTGCATGTCCTTTCCTCAAACAAGCATCTAAGAGCATAAGCCAGAGCCAACGTACAGTGCAGAAACAAATGAATGCAATAAGTGCAATAAGCTAGTATGAATACAATAGATGCTAAGTAAGTGCTAAGCGGAAGGGTAGGCCTTCTTGAAGAGGTGAGTTTTCAGTCTGCGCCGAAAGATGGGCAACGACTCTGCTGGCCGCAGGGACCTCTGAGCGACGGGGCAACCAGTCGCCCCGAGGTAGCAGAGCGAAGTGGTCGGGCCGGGGTGTAGGGCTTGACCATGGCCTGGAGATATGAAGGAGCTGTTCCTTTCACTGCCCTGTAGGCTAGCACCAGAGTATTAAACTGGATGCGGGGTCTTAGAGGTAGCCAGTGTAGAGAACGGATAAGGCAAGTTGTGTGGGAGAACTTGGGGCGATTGAACACCAGGCGGGCTGCAGCTTTCTGGACAAGCTCCAGAGGTCTGATGGCCGACGCCGGGGCTCCGGCAAGTAGTGAGTTGCAGTAGTCCAGGCGGGAGATGACAAGAGCCTGGATGAGCACCTGCACCGTCTCGTCAGTGAGGAAGGGGCGAATTCTCCTGATGTTGTAGAGCAGGAATCTGCAGGAGCGTGTAACCGATGCAATGTTTGCTGAGAACGACAGTTGGTCATCCAGGGTCACACCCAGGTTCCTCACAGTCCGAGTTGGCGTCACCACGGTATCATCAATGGTGATGGACAGGTCTCGGTGTGGGCAACCCTTCCCCGGGAGGAACAGTAGCTCGGTTTTGTCCAGGTTGAGCTTCAGGTGGTGTGTCGTCATCCACGTCGAGATGTCAGCCAAGCATGCTGCGATGCGTGCGTCCACTTGAGTGTCACCGGGGGGAAATGACAACACCAGCTGGGTTTCATCGGCATAACAATGGTAAGAGAAGTCATGCGAGCGAATAACAGAACCCAGAGATGTTGTGTAGAGCAAGAAGAGAAGGGGGCCCAGGACTGAGCCTTGTGAAACCCCCGTAGTCAGCATGCTTGGTTCCGACACGGCTCCCCTCCATGTCACCTGGTAGGATCGACCTGTCTAGTAAGATGCAAACAGGGAGAGTGCAGAGCCTGAGACGCCCATCCCCTCAAGGGTGGAAAGGAGGATCTGGTGGTTCACAGCGTCAAAGGCCGCAGACAGGTCCAGGAGAATCGGGACAGAGGAGAGAGAGTTCGCTCTTGCGGCGTGAAGCGACTCCGTCACCGCAAGGAGGGCTGTCTCTGTCGAGTGACCCACTTTGAACCCAGACTGGTGGGGGTCCAAGAGGCTGTTCTGGTGGAGATAGGAAGACAGTTGTTTAAAGACAGCACGTTCAAGTGTTTTGGATAGAAAGGGTAGAAGAGAAACCGGTCTGAAGTTCTTGACATCAGAGGGGTCAAGTGATGGTTTCTTCAGAAGGGGGGTGACTCTGGCAGTCTTGAAAGCCGTGGGAAAGCATCCTGAAACAAGAGATGTGTTGATGAGGTGGGTGAGGAAAGGAGGGAGTTCAGTCGCAATAGACTGAAGAAGAGGGGAGGGGATCGGGTCAAGGGAGCATGTGGTGGGTCGGTTAGATGTAACAAGGTTGAGGACCTCGTTGGGGATAGGGGAGCAAGAGAGGGTAAGATGGGGCGTGGAGAGGGGAGGGAGAGCTGTGGGGGAAGAGCTGGAGACGGTAGAGGGGGAGAGGGTGGACAGGGAGAGGGGGGCTGAGAGAAGGAGGATCTGATATCGTTTATCTTCTTGTGAAAGTAGTTGGCGAAATCATCAAGGAGAAGGGAGGAAGTAGGAGGAGGGGGTGGGGGTTGGAGTAGTGAAGAGAAAGTTTCGAAGAGTTTTTTAGGATTGGAAGTAGAGGTTAGGATTTTAGAGCGGAAGAACGCAGCTTTAGCAGTAGATAGAGAGGAGGAAAAAGTGGAAAGAATAGATTGGAAGTTAAGAAGGTCCCCCGGGAGTTTGCCATTTCTCCATTTACGCTCAGCCTCTCTTAGGCTCCGTCTTACTGAGTCCGATAGACATGGGGCAGTTGGAGTTGGCCGTGCAGGTCTGGAGGTGAAGGGACAGAGGTTGTCCAAAGAAGAGGAAAGGGTGGAGAGGAGAAGATCAGTAGCAGTATCAGGGGATAGGAGAGAGAAGGATTCAGGGTCAGGGAGGCCAGAGGTAACAGAAGAGGACAGATCAGCGTGTTTTCTGGTGTGATCCAGGTCTCAGTTAGAGCAAGAAAGTTGAGGGAGAGCAAGGATGCATAGCCTGAGATGAACTCAGCTTTCGGCACTGCCGACTGGCAATTCCAGAGCCCCCTTGCCACCACTTGCTCGCCATGAGCTGAGAGAGTAGGATAGATTAGGTTAATGGGGTCACGGCACCTGGGAGTGATCCAATGTCTACGTGACCACCGGACAGAGGATGCAAACACATGGTAGTCAATATAGACAGATTACTGACCCGCAGGTACATGCTCGAGAAGTCTTTGCTTGACGAAGCTTGGCTTGAAAAAGTCGCCCTGTTGCATTTGTTTGCCCGACGCTTGGTAGCTGACGCTTCCAATGACCAGCAGTGGTTAAGAACAGCTGTCTACTGATTGCTCATTGTCTTCCAGGCGTGCAAGCCACGCCCCTGGCACTTAGCAGAGCAATTGGCCAGGTGAAACTAAATCACACCTACCTTACACAAACAGACTGCAAAAAGTACTTACACTGAACTAGGATAAGTACAGCTAATAAAAACTTGTAAAAGCTAGAACAATATACTTATTCTATTCTAGGTGAGTCAAGTAGTTGAGTATCCCTCCAGAAGCCAAATACATACTGAGAGATGCTCATGATGTTGGTGTTAGAGCTCTGTATGGATGGTGTTCTTGATGCTAAAGCTCTGTATGGATGGTGTTCTTTATATTAAAGCTCTGTACGGATGGTGTTCTTGATACTAAAGCTCTGTACGGATGGTGTTCTTGATATTAAAGCTCTGTACGGATGGTGTTCTTGATATTAAAGCTCT
>NW_022280255.1:114482-114761 GCF_004355925.1 Anarrhichthys ocellatus | reverse complement strand
ATACTAAAGCTCTGGACGGATGGTGTTCTTGATATTAAAGCTCTGTACGGATGGTGTTCTTGATACTAAAGCTCTGTACGGATGGTGTTCTTGATATTAAAGCTCTGTACGGATGGTGTTCTTGATACTAACGCTCTGGACGGATGGTGTTCTTGATACTAAAGCTCTGGACGGATGGTGTTCTTGATATTAAAGCTCTGTATGGATGGTGTTCTTGATACTAAAGCTCTGTACGGATGGTGTTCTTGATATTAAAGCTCTGTACGGATGGTGTTCTTG
>NW_022280255.1:113764-114382 GCF_004355925.1 Anarrhichthys ocellatus | reverse complement strand
GATGGTGTTCTTGATACTAAAGCTCTGTATGGATGGTGTTCTGGATACTAAAGCTCTGTATGGATGGTGTTCTTGATATTAAAGCTCTGTATGGATGGTGTTCTTGATACTAAAGCTCTGTACGGATGGTGTTCTTGATACTAAAGCTCTGTACGGATGGTGTTCTTGATACTAAACCTCTGTACGGATGGTGTTCTTGATACTAAACCTCTGTACGGATGGTGTTCTTGATACTAAACCTCTGTACGGATGGTGTTCTTGATATTAAAGCTCTGTATGGATGGTGTTGTTGATATTAAAGCTCTGTACGGATGGTGTTCTTGATATTAAAGCTCTGTACGGATGGTGTTCTTGATGCTAAAGCTCTGTATGGATGGTGTTCTTGATACTAAAGCTCTGTACGGATGGTGTTCTTGATACTAAAGCTCTGTACGGATGGTGTTCTTGATGCTAAAGCTCTGTATGGATGGTGTTCTTGATACTAAAGCTCTGTATGGATGGTGTTCTTGATACTAAATCTCTGTATGGATAGTGTTCTTGATATTAAAGCTCTGTACGGATGGTGTTCTTGATGCTAAATCTCTGTATGGATGGTGTTCTTGATGCTAAAGCTCTGTA
>NW_022280255.1:86349-93764 GCF_004355925.1 Anarrhichthys ocellatus | reverse complement strand
CTACTTAAAACAAGCTGCACTGGAAGCAGAGCAACTGAGGAAGACAGTAGCTCTGCAATGAGAACATAAGATAATGGGAAAAATATTTTATAAATTATAATACATGTAGTGTATTTAAGAACAAATTTTAAATTATAAAATAGATATAACTTTATGATTCCGTTTAGGCCAGCAGAGAAGGCCTTGCAGGCCCTGACGGCCCACCACTGGGTAGTAGTAGTCTCAGTAGTAGAGGTAGTGGTAGTAGTAGTAGTAGAACACAGCACACAGATTATCACAGTGTCTGATGATTTCATGTTAATGTGGGAGACACAAATAAAGGGAATTGCTGAACTCTTTTCCAATAAAATGTATCACAGCATTTATAGCTACTGCTAATTTCAAATATGTCTTCTCACGAGATCACGGTGTTGCGATGTCACGATGTCACGATTTGTCACAATCTCACAATGACACCATGACACCATGTCACGATATGTCACGATTTGTCACCAAGTGACACAATGTAACAATGTCAAGATATGACATGTCACGATATGTCACGATGTCAAGGTATAATACGATGTGACACAATGTTACGATATAACACGATATGACATGTGACACGATGTCACGATGTGACACGATATGATACGATATGACACGATATATCACGATGTCACACGATATGTCATGATGTCACGATATGACAGGATGTGACATATGGCACGATGTTTCACAATGTTACACGATATGTCACGATGTCACAATATGACACGATATGACACGATGTGACACGATGTGATACGTCACGATATATCACGATATGACACAATGTCACGATGTCACGATATGACACGATGTGACACGATGTCACGACATGACACAATGCGATATGGTGCGATATGACGTGCTGTGACGCGACTGTTTGTTCTAAACAATAATGACCTCCTGAAGAGGTTAGCATAGATGCTACATTAGCATCAGTTCTATCAGAGCTGGAGAGTTTTTCTTCATTTAAAGAAGAGCAAAGAACGACCCTGAAGACTTTTCTACATGGAAAACATGCTTTCTCTCTTCTCCTGACTGGCTTTGGTAAGAGTTTGTTTGACAGATGGTTCATCAAATCACCTGCCACATATTTTATTAAATGAAATGAATGGGTTCTTATGAAGACTTCTCAGATGTTCAGTGGAACAAACCATCTGCTTTCACGTTAAACTTCTCCAGAAGGTACTTTAAAATACCAACATGTTCACAGACTCAGCTCACATTTACTCTGCAAACACATGCACACACACCTTAGTGCAAGCAGACAATCACAGTGTGTGTGTGGGGGGGTTTGTGTCCATTTCTACATTCTTTAACGCTGCGTGTGAGTGTGTTCCAGGGTTAAATGTGTGTGTTCATGTGTGTTTCTTTAAATATCTCAGTGCTGAAATATTGTCTCTGATCCAGGGTGTGTGTGTGTGTGTGTGTGTGTGTGTGTGTGAGAGAGTGAGTGTGTGAGAGGTTGGTAGTGTGAAAGTCAGCTCAGCCAAACAGCCCGGCCTAAACAGGATCAACCACTAATCTTGTATCTGCTAGCCATGTGTGTGTGTGTGTGATAATGAATGACTCTGGAGAGGTGAGAGACAGACAGACCTCTACTGACCTTCTGAAACACATCTCTCTACCTTAGTTCCTCTGAGCAAGGCACCTCATCTCTGATCTGCTCCTTCAGATCCTGATGTGCTGATTTTTTTAAAGCTTACTAAATCATATTAATATGATCTAAGTGATGTTATATCATTGTGCAGTAATTATTGATTATTGTCATTCCAACACAACAGGAGACGTGTGAAAGTAAAAGTTGACATTTTAGAAATAGTTTAAAGCTTATTTCTTTGACGCATTCATGTTTGAATTTATGTAACGAATAGACGCAGAAAGTTCCCACCTTTCATCAACACCTTGAACGTTCCGTCTGAAATTGTGAGCCCTAAAAAAATAAACACATTGGAAAAAAGATTTGAAATATAAGATTAAAAAAGAGGAATGGAGGCTTTAAATTCAGAGAAATATTGAATATTTTACTGCTGTAAATTAAAGAATTAAATTTCACGAGCAGATATTCACTTGTTTATTTCATCGTACGATATAACGATTCATCTTCATATTTCTAAAAAAAAAACATAAAACATACTAGAAGATGGTTAATAGAGATGGAAAATTAGGCGTTCAGATGAAAATATCAACCGTCTTCTACAATTCAGTAACTCAGCTTCTGATGCTCAGGAAAGCACAAATATTCTAGTTTTTATTTTGTCAGGGTCCACACACACACACACACACACACACACACACTTGACTGGTAAGGTGGGTCTGTGAAGTGTGTGTGAAAGAGGAGGGATTAGTTTTAGTGGAGAGGATTATCCAGAAGGACTGCTCTCCCCGCCTCCCTCTCCCCCCTCTCTCTCTCTCTCTCTCTCCCCCCCTCCCCCCCTCTCTGTCTGTCTGTCTCTCACCCATCCAGCATTGAAGAGGTTTCAGTGTTCTAGGCGATAAAGAGGAAAACCAACCGTGGGGAGCTCACTTAGACACACTCTTTGAACCTCCTCCCTCGTCCTCCTACTCCTCAATCTTCAGCCTTCCCTCCCTCCTTCTGTCTCGTTCCTCACGTTCTCTCATCCTCCTTCCTTCTCCACTCCTTCACGTTGCTCTTCTTCCTCTTCACCTTTCATCTTCCTCATCCTTTTTCTATATTTTCAAACAATCCCTGCAGCTTCACTCCTCTTATCTCCCTCCTTCCTCTCCAGCCTCTCCTCATCCTCCACTACGGTTGAATCTCCTCTCCTTTTCACCTTTTCCTCTGACATTCTTCACTTCTTTTTCCTCCAGTCTTCCTGTTCCACCTTTGCTATCTTTTCTTTTAACTGTTCCTTCTCCACTTCTTAGTCAAATGTCTGATCCTCCTCTCACATCTGCATCTGATCTTAAAGAAGTCATAACCATGAATATATTCCGTGTTAGACGTGCAGCAGCTTTTGTTACCGACGCTTCACTAGTGTGGATAATGAAAGCTGCTGCTGTAGCTTATGTAAAGCGTTGGCATGCGTCCCTCCGTGGTTAACAGGTTTAGACACCTTCTGATCCGCTCTGGCTTAACTTGTGACACCAGCCGACATGTAGGTCTCTGTGTAAGGGCTGTGAGAGAATTCCCCTCCCATGACACACAAACACAGCATCGGATACATACAATGTGTGGCCTTCAGGATCTTTTGCTTCACTCTACACCTCAGTGCTTTCATGTGTCTAAAGGGACCATGTGGGCTGTAGAACGGTCATGCAGACGATGTAGCTTCATGTGTTCACCACCCAGACTAGTTCTCCCAATGTTTGAGCCTGGACAGAAAACTTTGAGAACACTTCCTCGCCCGTTAAAGAGTCGTCTCTTCTTACAGTGAGACCGAAGTTCATTAACTCTCTAAAGTTAGACGGACTGACATTAGACTTGTTGTTCACCCCCCCCCCCCATTGTCTGATTAACAAGGAACAGGATCTGTGTTTGAAGAACACAAGCAGTAAATAAATGTAGAACCAACAGTAAAGAAAGATGTGAAGGAAGCACATGGAACGCTGTGAAACAACACTGCTGTTCAATCTGTCTCTTACATTTAAACCTCAGTCCATTAAAGGGATTATCCCACAATGCAATGGGCTGTGCAGAGCAGCTATCACGGTACTGCGTCATAGATTACTTGTGTTAAACAGACTCTCTGTTTATTAGCTGGTAGAATATAAAGTAAAGGTCATCATGCTGTGAATTCATAGAATGAATCGAATAGTTGTGGAGCACAAAACAAGCATAGATGACAAAGGGAAGGTCCTCCATGTTTATGTCCATTGCCCTCCTTAAAGTTGCAAATCTTGCCTTCAAACGTCCGAATGAACATTCAATCACCATGCGTGCCTTGCAAAGTGATAGCCCATAATACTGCTCCTGTGGTGTAACTCTGCCATTGGGGTATTCCTTCATGAGATACGGCATCAGGGGATAAGCTGGGTCACCCAGCAGAAAAACAGGGACAGCATCTTCGCCCTCTATCAATTCTTTAGGGCATGGGGGAATTGCTCCATCTTTTAGGTCACAACTAAATTGTGAGTTGGCAAATATACGCGCGTCGTGAACACTTCCCGGCCATTTCACAACAACGTCCATGAAACAGTATTTGTAGTCACACACGACCTGTACATTCAAAGAATGTTTCCTCTTTCTGTTGATGTAGTCTGTAGAGTTAGCACGTGGTTGTTTCACTTCGATATGTATACAGTCAATGGCCGCCAAGCATTGTGGCATACCGTGTGTTTGGAAGAAGTTGACCACAAGGTCCCTCACTTCGGGCTCTGTACTCGGTTTCCGGATGTACTTGGGACCCAGGAAGACGGAGATGGCCCTCCAGACTTGTCGGATGATGACTGAAACAACTTGTTGAGATAGTCCAAATGCATTAGCGGTTTTCCAGAGTCTGCCCTCGTCACTCAGGTAATACAACGTGCACGCTACCTTTGTAAGTACATCCACGGGCGCCCTCATCGTGGTTGTTGCTCCCTCCACATGCGGACGTAATATTTCGCTAAGGTTGATCAATGCCGATCTGGACATTCGAAAGTTTTCTCGCCATTCTTCGGGAATCATAACTTCATTGATGAAATTATTCCACCAGGCGCTCGTTCTTCCTGGCCTCACCCAAAACCGGCTCTCTGTGTACGGCTGATAACACCTCTGGACTCGAGAATTGTCGCTCATCGCTCGAAGAATAGCTTGCCTCCTCCGCCTGTAGGCAGTAGCAGCATTGTAAAATGACGAATTTAACTCCACAACAGCTGCTAGTACAGACAACAAGGCTTGCCATTCGTTATCCATGTTGAAATGAATCACTCGTAGCCCTGCCTGTTTGTTTTCTTCCGGGTACGGGTCACGTGATAGTGAGTGTGACGAATCAGGGAAGGAGACGTCATGGCTGCTAAGAACCAATCCAGTAGCGAACACGGGTGTGGGCGTCATTTTTTCTGAACACATCAGTTTTCGACCATCCACACTCAAACGTAACCCCGGAGTTTTCAAACACCTCCAATCTCGGGGGTGTTTCCAAACTCCTCCGTTTAGGGTGCTGCAAAACTCCGGCGTAGTGTGGCTGCTCAGTGTAAACGTAGCAAAACATATGTGTTTCCAAACAAAAACGGAGTAATGTGGACATGGCCTCAGACTCCACGGTGTTGAATGTCTCAGTGTCTCAGGTACTTTAACCCTGATGAGAAGCCTCTGTCTTTGTCCTTCATGTGCTGCGTCTTTTTCTACATTTCAGCATAGAAAACATTTATTGACAATATAAATAGAGAGAGAGACGATTTAACGAACTAAATCAAACCAGAGACACAAACCGGATCAGTGAAGTGAGTCCGTCTTCACTAAAGTACGTTGAAGATGTCTCTAGTTTGAATAATGAAAACCGGACATTAGTGAGCTTTTAAAAGACATTTTAGTGACTATTGTAAGAGACAAATAATTTACTTAGAATTTTAGAGACCTCTGAAATCTACACCCCCAGAAACCCTTTTGTATGTCACACCCTGGTCTCAGTGTTAGCATGGTAGCTTGTCAGATGGACCTCCATGTTGTTTCTTTCACATCATGTGAGTTGCTAGCGGCTGGAGAGCCACTTGTAAGCTACAATCAGGACTAAACCGGATTCTGGAAGGTGTGTCTTCAGGGTCTTAGGTGCTAGTTGAGGGTCTCTGCAGACCTTCAGACAGAAGAAGGTTTTCTTTTTACTGAGCTGAGAAACTTGAAGTAAAGTCCTCTCTTACTTCACACACAATGAGTTTAAGCTTTTAATATTCTAATATTGTTAAACAGTACGGACTGTAGAAGGTAACAAAGTACATTTACACAAATACTTCAGTATCATTTTGAGGTACTTGTCCTTAACTTGAGTATTTATATTCAATGATACTTTATACTTCTACTGCACTTCATCTTTAAAAGCCATCATTGTGTTTTTTTACTCCACTACATTTATTTGACAGTTTCTTTGCAGATTTAGATAAAGAATCCAAAATATAAATCAACCAGACAAATATGATTTATTATTAAAGGCCACACATCAGTTAATGAATTCAAATGAGCTCCACCTACAGCAGAAGTATTAATATTAATGCATGACTAAATGTATTCCAGTAATATCTATTATCCATTCTGCATCATGAGTACTTTTACTTTTGGTTCTTTCAGTTCATTGGGATGCTACTACTTTCATACTTTTACTTGTAACAGAGTATTTTTATCCTTTAGTATTGCTACTGTAGCCGAAGTAAAACATCAGAGTACTACTTCCATCACTGATTTAAGAATTAATACTAAGTTTGCTGTTGTCAGCATGAATGAACGTCTGTCTCTACGCTGCATTCATTTGCTGTTATCATTTTATTTCTATATTTCACTGTTCTGAGCAGAACTCTGAGCATTTGAGTCTTTTCTCTAAAGTAAAGCAGTGTCACAGAATCAGGAGCAGGTTTTTACTCTGATCTTCCTCATGAACCACTGATGAACTGTCTCAGAGAACTATGTGATTGACGTGATGAAGCTTCCTGTCTAACGTGTTTTCTGTAGGGGAGCAGGTCTAGACCACCTCCCTGTCTGTACTGCTGGTGACACTAAGCCACTGGACTTCTTAACGACTTGACAGCAGAGTCCCAACATGAAGCAGAACTCCGACCAGATCTTTATAAATCATTTACACTCCTGAATACTCCGTGTTATAGTTTTTATTTCTATTTTAAATTCTCTTTTGGTGCCATATTTTGATTTAGTGGGTTTCTTTCTGACAGGTGTTATTCCCTGTGGAGAATAGTGTGTGTGTGTGTGTGTGTGTGTGTGTGTGTGTGTGTGTGTGTGTGTCACTAATTCCATGGCTACTTAACCAGATTGACCTCTCCAGCCATGTCACACTGGTCAGTGTACAGATCCAGCAGTGCTCATCCAAAGAGCCTTACAGTATTTTCTCAGCCTGCCAACTCCTGCAGCCTTCAGACTCGTCCTTCATAGACCTGATGAAGACCTTGGACACGTTAGACCACCAGGCTCTGTGGAGACCTATCAGGGTACGGCTGCTATGATGAGTTCGTCAGAATATTGAGGCTTCTACATGGCGACATGTCAGACACAGTGCTCAGAAACAGCAGCTCAGACTCTGAGTTGGAGACCTTCACTGTGGGGAAAAACGGAGATGCATCTGGTTTGTTGCCAAACTCCACCTCATTGGCAAAGAGCTGCCATTACAAATCCCAATCCTCTACACACCTTATGGCAGACTCTACAACATTATCAGGTTCAGACTCTACAACATTATCAGGTTCAGACACTACTACATGATCAGGTTCAGACACTACTACAT